>NC_044366.1:22343547-22643547 GCF_007364275.1 Archocentrus centrarchus | reverse complement strand
TTTCAGTCCCTCATTTTGTTCATACTATGACTGTACTGCCTGTGTGACACCACAGATCATAACTGTAAATCTAAAATATTTGTGCTTTTGTCAGAGATTATATTCTCTTGGATGCAAATCAGTGGCAGAGGCCTCTATGCGGGCCACTCCTGGGCTTTTCCAATCTCCTAAGGCAAATATTTGTCTGCACTTCCTGCATCAGCTGTACTAAACAAAAACACAGCACAAATGTTACAGAAGGATTTAATCAGGGTGTGCACAACTTAAAGAAAACTGTGCGAGGTGGGGGTGTATGAGCCTGAGTAAAGTTTTAGAAGATGATGTGTGTGGAAACTCCGTTCACACAAACAAATGCGACTGTGACCTCACAGACTGGTTTGACAGCATCTGTACAAACGGACTCTGAATGGTACATGGATCCTCTTTGCAGACACATTTGTTTCGGGTCTGTGACATTCCCTCTGTTCCATTTTGTTGGAGAAATTTATCTGTTTAGAAATCTGGACAGTGCACAGACGTTTTACTGCCACACATCACATTCTCATACATGCAACCCGGAGAAGAGTAACTGCACCTTGCTCAGCACTCAGTGTTTTCATAACAAACAGCAGCGCAAAATAAGCCCAAGCAGGTCAATATGTTGCACCAAGCTCGGCCACAGCTAACTCACCACAGTGACAGCATCACTGAAGAGACATTCTCCAAACACTACAATGTAGAGCTGCTCGTTCACAGCCACGTCCTCAAACACATTCAGCACAGCCACGGGGTCCACGGCCGAGATGATGGCAGAGAACAGCAGGTTCTCTGGGAGGTCTATGTCTTGCAGACCAAAAGCTGGAATCTGGCATATGGCAAACAGAAATATGCCGATGCCAATGCTGTTCCACAGAGTCCCCACCACTGCAAAAAACAACACCTGCACAAAACAGCAAGAAAATGTCAAACAGGCTTTTGTGCTTTTTGTACAGAAAGTTAACAGAGTTAGAGAAATTGTGCCTGAATGTGTAACGAACCGTGCCAATGTTCTCAAAGAAAGGCCTGGTGGGCATGAAGTAGCCTGAATCGAGGACAATTGGGGGCAGCATGTAGAGGAAGAATATACTGCTGGTGAACACAGCAGGGGGCTCCTCCTTGACAGCGTGCATGATTCCACCTACTATCAGACCAATGCTAATGAGAAGACATGATTCTGGTACCCAGATGGTGATCTTGTGGTATACATTAAAACCTGACAGGAAGAGGGGAATAGCACAATGAAAAAGAAGCTGAGAAAGCAGCACTCTACCTGCAAGATGCATGCAACATGGTTAAAAGGATCATATCTACTTTAGCACTAGAATGCCCAGAATTTTAGAACTACTAGAGAGCACATATATTATTTGCTTAAATTTAAATAAATCACTATCATATATATATAAAAATATGATTCATAATCAATAAAAACAGAACAACACATGGATCTGTAATGTTACCAATCAACTAACAATGATTGTGGCAAAGAACATTTAGTAGTGGGAACAAATGTCTGTGTAGATTCTCAGTCATCCAGGTCATGGTTTTCTCAACAGCTCAAAAAAAGGTGAGTGGACTTCTATAAATTTTTTTGAAGTCAGTTCCTCTCTTATCCGAGAAGCTTCTTCAGGCTTCTCCACCAAAAGTTGGAGAGTACCAGATATTTAAACCCTAGTGGGAGTTGTCCCCTTTGGAGGTCGTCATTGACCCATTATTATTCATGTGGAGGGACCTCAAGACTGCACTGTAGGCAGCTGACAACTGGTGTTGTAAGCCA
Source organism: Archocentrus centrarchus (assembly GCF_007364275.1). NCBI lineage: Eukaryota > Metazoa > Chordata > Actinopteri > Cichliformes > Cichlidae > Archocentrus > Archocentrus centrarchus. The sequence continues at coordinate 22,641,755 of NC_044366.1, read as the reverse complement.
CATTCTCTGTTCAGTGACAGCTTCATTCACAGCTTTTTTTATTCCTCTTTCAAACTATCCCTCCTTCCCAGTCCAAAATGTGAACACTGGCATCCTCGAAGAGTGTCCTTCCGCTTTTAGGTCCAGAAGTACAGCTGAGTTGCGGTGGCCCTTCTATGCTATGCCATGCCTTTGTGGAGTGGCTGTTTCGTTTCTCCAATGAAGAGGTCCAAGGACTCCTCGCTGTACTGCACAGCATACACTATGTTGCTTAGCTTGCATTTGGGAGTTTTGTCCTTGGGACCAGTTTATGTCTTAGAGTGTGGCTGGGATGTCATGCTTAGAGAAAATTCCCCTGCGTTTCTCTGAATCCTGCTGCATAAGAAGTAATGTTAGTTGGTGTCTGACTTTCTTTCCTGTTCATCTTCACTGATTTGATGAAGGCCCTGTTGGGATAATCACACATCTTTTGAGGATGCCACCACAGAGGTGGTGGTTTATGACACCAGCCTAGAGATCCTTTCCAGGTGCCTCAAACCCCACTCACACTTTCAAATGACCTATTTAGGTCACCTAAAGTGACAAAGTCTCATACAGTAGGTCTCACAGTGGTTTCACAGGAAACCCTTCATGGTAATGACCCACAAACCTCCAGAGACTACTATGACCTGGATGACTGAGAACTTACAGAGTCAATGGGTCAGCAACCACCTCCAAAGGGGGACAACCCCCATTAGGGTTTAAATAAAGTCCAGTCACCTTTTATCAAGTTCTTGAGAATACAGGAATGACACTTTGCCCATCAAAAGCATGTGGCAGCTATCAGGGATTAAAAAGCTTCCAATTTCACCAAATGGTCAATATGACTGCTATGACCATGGCCACAACCATCTTTAGTTGACTGGTAACATTACAGATCCATGTATTCTTTGATCTTTTATTGATTACAAATTATATTTATACATATATTTACATGTATTTATTATCAATTTATGTAAATAATATATTGTGGTGGGAGTTCTAGGTAGAAACACTCATAACTGTCGTGTTTTGTCATTTTAGTAAAATGACAATGTTAGAATACAGTATGCACATATTTAGGAAAGGTCAGGGTCCAACAGTTTCATGTAGTTTATATCAACAAAGATATTGCACAGCAAAATTTTAAAAAGGTCAAAATGAGCATCTTGGGAGTTCTAGTGTTAAAAGAATGAATAAATAAAAATGTTTGCACATATATTATTGTTACTCACCAATTTTTGCAAAAGAAGCCAGCAGCATCCAAAGAGCAATTTCAAAGGGTATCTGTATTCTTGAATAATTCATTGTAAACAGGGGTAAATTTGATTTTTCCTTTTCTGGATAGGCCTGGGGTCTATCAGGCTTAACCGGTGGCCAAATCGTAGCAGCAGTTGTTTTAGAATGGATTTCGCCTCCGGAGCAAAGTAGAAGATTTAAAATTGTGCAAATAAAAAGAAGAGTCCCTGCTCGTCCGATAACAATTAAATCCATGGTGCATAAATAAATAAGAAAGCAAGAAAATTACAGTCCCGTAGTGAATTTCCACACCGTTAGGATCCTCCCAACTTCACAAAAGATATATGTTGACTTTGAAAAATGTAGAGGAGTGAGAACACGCTCAGGTTTCCTTCAAAAAAAGTTTTCACTCAATCATATTCACTGAACTCTCCAGCAGCGGTACCATTGATGGACTTTCTTCCCGGACGATTGAGTCTACTTCAAACTGTGGCACTACGACACACCTGCGGTTTACCTGCGTTCCAGTGCGAGCACAAAGCCTGCTCTGACTGGGCGTCACCTTAAATTAGAAAAAGGCATTTCCTGGAGAAAATGCATTGTAAATGCTTGCTGCCAGGGGTGTGGTGGTTTCGGGACGTTTCCAGGCCGGACCGGCCGGTCATTAGAATTTTTTATTTTTTACCCAATTAAGCACAGCAGCGCTCGCGGCCACAGGTACAGACAGTGATGGTCGGTTGTGAACGTTTCGGCTCTAAGAGCTGGCTCTTTGAAGTGAATGACAGGAGTTGGCTCTTCACTGAGAGCCGTTTTCATCAGGAGGGGCTACAAACACAACAGCCAAGCCAGCACACCATAGGGGAGGTGAAGGGCGAGACACCAGCTAAGGTAGGGGTGGATGACGACCCCCTTTGCTGCTCCTCAGCTTTCACTCTCAGTGGCTTCAATCTGCATCCCGCTGTAGCTTAAAATTATATAATACAGACCCTTTCCAAAAAAATAGAATAACATGGAAAAGTTAAATAATTTCCATAATTCCATTCAAAAAGTTAAACTTTCATAGATTATAGATTCAGGGTCCACAATTTAAACGATTTCAAGTATTTATTTGTTTATTTTTACATAATTTGAGCTTCCAGCTCATAAAACCCACGAAAACAGGATTTCAAAAAAATTAGAATACTGTGGAGAAATCAGCCCAAATTTTGCAGGACATGAATTTTTTAAAACCGAGTGTGACACACTAATCATCTACTAAACTCAAAGCACCTGCACATAGGGATGGGAAGCTCGACACTCAAGTTTCGACCCTGTGTCGAACTTCCGAAGTGTTTCGAAACACTGCTCCGAAACCTGGTTCAAAACACCTACATCACGTGACCGTGGCTAAGCGAGGCTCCTGCTGTTTCCAGGCGGCCGAGGCGTCAGGATTCATTTGTTTTTTCTTCTTTTTTTTTTTTATTTAATAAACCTTTTTTTTTTATCATTTAATAAACCTTTTTTTTTTTTTAGCTGGTCTTTGTAAATGCTGATTTTTTTTTTTTTTTAACCAACGCTTCTTTTTAATACAAGCACACACACGTACGTATAAGTCATTATTGTTTCTGTGGACTGTGAAGAACAATACAGGCGATCCATTTACAAACCGGAGAAACATTTCTTTCGGTGCAAAAGTGGATCAACGAACTCACACGCTGGAACAGCTGAGTGTGAGCGCTGAAAATCCTCACTCCTCCATTTGTTTCTGCATGCGTGAATGACCTCTATTTCTTTTCAGAGACATTAGAGGAAGTTCCCCAAATCTGACCTGCATCCACCCTCCGCTCAGTGTCCTCATCAGTCGTGTTGGTCACCACGATCGCTGCAGAAGCGATGAACCAAATAATTAAACTGAGATCGCACTGCAATAATTTACTGGTGACGTCTGTATTTAAATTTTTCATTACCATATTGTATGAATTTGTATAATTTATAGTTGAAATGTATCAGTAGAATTCAGCTGAGGGGTCACAGCGACTTGACTGGACGGGCCTGGACCTCCGAAACCCGTCCATAACGCTAATGCTGCAACCTGCGACCCGCACACTGCACAGCCAGGAGGTTCCTACTGTAAATAAATACATTTTTTAAAAACTCAAGAAAAACCACGTCCAGGCGAACTATTTCTTAACAATTCTCATGACAAATTAGTTTTTTTTTCTTTTTGATCCCCACTGCGGATTCTGCTATAAATATCTCACAAACAGTGTTTCTATTGGTCAGTGTGAAGATGTGAAAATGACTTGAGACTGGCCAGAATGAGCCTATGAAAACTTAATTTTAACCTTTATTTTAAAGAAGGAAAATGTTTTTTTCTTTAGCATTTATTCTTAAATGAATAGAAAACAAAGCCAAAGGCTACACCAGCTCCTACCTTTTTTTTAACAGTATGAAAACCTGATGACACAAACTCACAGAAAGCTTAAAAGTCAACCAAAAACATCCAAACTTTTTTTTTTTTTTTTTTTTTCCTGGGCTGACAAGATACAAATCCAACTGAGGCCAAATACAGCTATGTGGTTACCACAATAAACACAGCATCTTTTCTCTGTATGTTATATTTTATAAATTGGTTTATTGTGTGTTCCACTGAATTACTAAGCAGCTGAAACAGCCTCACAAATGTTAACACAGAGAAAATAGTGTTTCTTGGAGCGCTCTGTTCACTGCAGCTCGCCGTCTTTAACAGTCTTCTTGCTTCTCCAAAACATGTGCTGATCATAATTATTGATACTCAGGTATAATCAGGAGCTTTGTTTGGACTTGTGCAGGGCGCATCTGTGCCATTGTTTCAGTGGTCCAAGGTCCTCTTTTCTGATGAAAGTAAAGTGTGCCTTTCATTCGGGAATCAAGGTCCAAGGGTTTGGAGGAAGACGGGTGAGGAATAGAGCCCAAACTGCTTGAGGTCCAGTGTGAAATATCCACAGTCAGTCATGATTTGGGGTGCAATGTCTGGTGCAGGTGTTGGTAAACTCTGCTTTCTTAAATCCAAGGTCACCGCAACAGTCTACCAGAATGTTTTAGAGGACTTCATGATTCCTTCTGCTGAAGATCTGTATGGAGATGCAGAATTCATCTTCCAGCAGGAACTAGCCCCTGCCCATTCCGCCAGAAGCACCAAAGCCTGGTTTGATGCCCATGCCATCACAGTGCTTGACTGGCCAGCCAAGTCACCAGACTTAAACCCCACTGAGAATCTATGGGGTATTCTCAAGAGGAAAATCAGGGCCAACAACAACAAAGAGCTGACAGCAAGCATCAAGGAAATCTGGGCTTCCATAAAAAAGGGTGTATTTCTGTAGCAGAAACATGTGACTACCGTAAATCAAAAAACAATACATAGCTGTAATTTTTACTGCAATAATGTGATGAAATCACAGTGAAAATCTTTTTCCTACACTGCAAAAAATACAGTGGAAAACTGCCAAATGGCAACAGTAATAGGCCGTGAAATTGAAAAGGGTGTATTTCCGTAGCAGAAACGTGATTACCGTAAATCAAAACACAATACATAACTGTAATTTTTACTGTCATAATATGTTGAAATCACACATTTTCACTGTGAAGATCTTTTTTCCTGCACTGCAAAAAAGTTTGTAAAACACACAGTGGAAAACTGCCAAATGGCAACAGTAATTGACCGTGAAATCGAAAAGGGTGTATCTCTGTAGCAGAAACATTTAATCACCATAAATCAAGAACCAAGATATAACTTTAATTTTAATTGTCAAAATATGTTGAAATCACACATTTTCACTGTGAAAATCTGTCTTTTCTGTAAAAATGTCACAGTCATACTATAAAAAACATTTGTCTGAATTATACATATTGCTGAATTGTACATTTAAATCTATTTCCCAGGTTGACTGAAATTTAATCAGTAACTATTTAAAATCATAGTTTCAGTTTTTTGTTTGTTTTTTTCAGAAAAGGAAATGCAAAACATTGTATTGTTTTTTTTTTTTCATTCTGTGTGTATCAACTGTGTCTGAACTGTAAACTGAATAACTGGATTTAGATTTCATCATACAGATTTTCTTTTCATGCACCTTGTGAGTGGTCCCAAAACATTCAGCTTATTACAGAGTAACCTGCTAATATAAAATGAGACTGCTGACAGCATGGAGATATCAGCTCTGTAACTAGAGCTCTGCTAGCATTATAGAAGGTGAGCAGCATAAACAGAGTGTGTGTAATTGGCAGGTGATTTGAAATGTTTCAAACAGCTCGACAAACTGCAGTTTGGACCACAGTGTGTCTGTGAGCTAAAATGTAATAATTGTTATTCTAAGGTTACATGAAAATACTACGCAATTTAGAGCAGGCTAAAGTAGTTAGTTTGAAGTATTGTGGTGACATGTACGGTGATGCAGTGTGTTGGACTGGTGCAGAGCAGGCTGTGATGTTAATGGCCAATGTTAGCAGGCATCAGTTTAAATTTAAGGACTGGACTGGGACTTAATGCCTGAGTGTTTCAGCTGATCTGTCTGCTTACACCTTGTTGAATTCAGTTATATCCACAAAGAGCAGTAAACCAAAGTGCAGCAGCAGATGTCAGCTGATCAGTGTGTAAAATTCTTCCATGCTGCATCGCTGCTACACCAGATATTAGGTTTACCCCATCTGCCAAATCTCTTGTTAACCCCAGGACACAGTGTATCTGCTCCTGTTAATGTTCGTGTCTAATACAGCTGTTAACACTTTTAAATGGTGATAGTTAAAGATTTTTTAATTATTTTGTTGTTTATTGTTATTTTGTTTTTATCATTTCTTTATTTATGCTTTCTGTCTTTTATTTTATTTGTATTTTTGTGGCATGCCTACTTTATTGAATAGTGGCAGTAGACAGATGGGAAACACAGCAGAGAGAGGGGATGATCTGCAGCAAAAGGCTCAAACTGGAATCAAACCTTTGCCAGCATGACATGTGGTGCATGTACTACCAGGTGAGGCCCAACTGTTTATGGATTTGAGTGTGAAATGTATTAGAATGTAATCTGCTACATGTGCAGTGAACAAAGTGAAAGTGTTGATACCTCTCTAACTTAGGAGGATGATGGTCCTGTCAGTCCTCTCTTCTGACCAACCAGTGGTTCAGATGGACTTTATCAACCACTTTTCTGTCCTACCAGTCTACCTGTCTGATCAGAAACCAGTCTTGTCAAGAATAAATAAATATTTCAGATCAAACAAATTAGATATTAAATTAATATTAGCCAGAGATAACCTAAGTAAATACTAAATACAGTTTTTAAATTATGCCCTTGAACTTCAGGGCACGAACTAATGGCCAGACATTCTCCTTCAGGATTTTCTGGTAGAGAGCAGAATGCAGCAAGTCATCCTTCTAGTTAAATCATGAGTTACAGTGTATCACAAAAGTGAGTACACCCCTCACATGTCTGCATATATTAAAGTATATCTTTTCATGGGACAACACTGACCACATGACACTTTGACACAATGAAAAGTAGTCTGTGTGCAGTTCAAAGAAATATTAGTGTGTGACCTTCTTTTTGGTCGTGACTTTTTTTTGGCTGGGCAGTGTATAACCATAAAGACAGTTCCCTTACCTGAAGAAAGACAGTAAAGAGGATAATTGCAAGGGTGGCAGTGATAAAGAACTGCTTGCGGCCAGTGCTATCAGGAAGTGTGAAGGCCAAGGCGAATGAAATTGCACCTCGCAGACCTCCATAGGCAAGGCCAAACTGGTCTTTCATATTGAATGGGATGGTACGGAAAGGGTTAATGATCTGAGTCAGTACCAACACACCTGAGAGGGAAAGATAGGAAAATTTCACAGGTTTTATCAGCAAGTTTAAAGCAGCTCTATTTTGAAGGAGCTGTTTGTAGAGTTAAACCGGCGGAGAAGTCTGAACATTTCCCTTCAGATTTAATGAGTATTTTACCATCTTTAAGCTCTCTGTTTTGGACTGTAATTTTACTGGTTTGGTTAGGTAGAAACCAAAAGACAGAGTGAGAAGTTGAGTTGCAGCTTGCTTCATTGTTACTGTCAGTTAATGCGGCATTAAAATTTATGTTAATCTTTGGATATTTTAGAAGGCTCTCAATCCACAGTTACAGAGCAAACACTTAAAGCTGCCCTGTATAACACCTTATTTTCTTAGTAGCAGTTTCTCTCTTCCTTGCCTTTGCACATTTCAGTGTTTGCACATGTAGCACCAGTAGCAATCAGCCTTAGCTCCACTAGATAACTGCACAAAAGTCAAACAAAAACCTGAGCTCCTTCCCCTACCCACACTTCTCCATACTTTTCCTCAACATAGTATTTCATGGTGAGGGCACAGGTTTCAATGCTGCGGGAGCACGTGAGCACACAGAGTTTGTGGGGTATTTTCGGTGTGTGTTATTCCAAAGGAAAAAAAAAAATCCTGTACATAGTTTAAAAAAATAAATAAAATCTACTCAAGCCATGACGGATGAGATGGCAAACAGCTCTGCTGTTAGATAGGCCAGGTAGCTGTACATGAGTATGATGAGTGGCTCAATCTCTTGGATCTTGAAGGTGAATCTTGTGGTGAAGGCTGCCACAAAGCCAAACAGGATGCCAAAGCCCATCCCACCGAGCCCCACGACAAAGAATCTCAGTACTCTGAGGACCACATCCACAGGCTCCACCACTGACATCTCCACCACAAAACTGAACATGCTGTAAAACACCTGAAATAAATAAATGCAGACACTTTTTTGCACACTTGCTCCAAAGAGTCTGTGGCCTCTAATGAAACTGCTCCAGATAAGACTAATTTATTGATGTATTACGCATTGTTTGTAACTTGATAATCAGATTTCAGCAAACATACTGAATGAGTCATGGAAAAGGTACATTAGGTAGAGTAACTGGCTTTGTTCCTCCTACATCTGTCATTCTGCTTATTATGAGCAAACCTTTTACTTTAAATATTGATAAGCGAAAACATGTGAGTAACATTGGCTCACATAAACCTGATAGTACATTTAACCACACCATTTCACTGTGATACATGTTCTCAAAACTGAGTGCTTAATTTATCTTGAGTCAACCCCACATCAGAGCCAACACCTCACAAAAACGCATCACATGTACCAAAACTGGCAGAACAAAATCATTCATCATCATACTCAGATAATCATTTAAATTTAACATGAAGTAGTTGTGCTTCATGTGCAGCTAGACCATCAGAGCCAATACAAGATACACACAACATAGATATTGTGCATTTACAAAGTCATTGCTAACAGTGAGGCCTGACTGTAGGAGATTATTGCTGAGATTAACATTGAATTGAAGTTTTGTTTACTTCTTACAGCTGTGTGTACTGGAGACTTTCCTCTGAGTTTATTAAATGCCTGCAGCAGCAGAATCCATGTGAGCATCCCCAAAGACAGCAAGAGGTGAGCACTAACACAAGCTGCAATGGCTAGAAATGAGTCTTAATGCTCACTGGTAAATGAAAGTTTTTGCTGAAAGTAGTTAATATATTGGTTTTAATCAGAAATAGCACAATTCAATTCAATTCAATTCAATTCAATTTTATTTATATAGCACCAAATCACAACAAACTGTCGCCTCAAGGCGCTTTGTATTGTGGGTAAAGACCCTACAATAATACAGAGAAAACCCAACAGTCAAAACGACCCCCTATGAGCAAGCACTTGGCGACAGTGGAAAGGAAAAACTCCCTTTTAACAGGAAGAAACCTCCAGCAGAACCAGGCTCAGGGAGGGGGGGGGTCATCTGCCGTGACCGGTTGGGCTGAGGGGAGAGAAAGACATGCTGTGGAAGAGAGCCAGAGATTAATAACAATTAATGATTAAATGCAGAGTGGAGTATAAACAAAGTAAATAAGGTGAATGAGAAACAGTGCATTATGTGAACCCCCCAGCAGACTAGGCCTATAGCAGCATAACTAAGGGATGGTTCAGGGTCACCTGATCCAGCCCTAACTATAAGCTTTATCATAAAGGAAAGTTTTAAGCCTAATCTTAAAAATAGGGTTATGTATGGAGTAGTATGGAGTAATGGTGAAAGGTCTAGTACTTACAGTGAAACTCCTTCCACACAAACAAATCTGACTGTGACCTCAGAAACTGGTTTGACAGCATCTGAACAGACTTTGAATAGTACATGGGTCCTCTCTGTAGACACATTTGTTTCAGGTCTGTGACATTCCCTCTGTTCAATTTTTTGGAGAAATTTATTTATTTAGAAATCTTTCTAGTGCACAGACATTTCACTCCCACACGTCACGTTCTCATACCCAGAGAAGAGTAACTGCACCTTGCTCAGCACTCAGTGTTTTCATAACAAACAGCAGCCCAACATAAGCCCAAGCAGGCTGCACCAAGCTCTGCCACAGGTAACTCACCACAGTGACAGCATCACTGAAGAGACATTCTCCAAACACTACAATTGTCATGTCCTGGGCCGTTTGCCCAGCATTTTAGTGTTAAGTTTTTATTTTCCTGAGTTGCAGTCCCCAGTTTGTTTTGATGTCTTGTTCCCTTTGTCCCTGTCTCCCCTGTATCTATGGTCTTGTGTCTGTTTTGTCATCTTGTTCCGTATGTTTTCCTGGTGTCAAGTCTGCGTCTTTGTCTCCCTCTTCTGTCTTCCTGTTTTACTTTGATAGTCGTCTGTTCCATGTCTGTTATCTTCAGTTTTGCTTCCCCCAGTTAAGGTAATCAGCGTCACCTGTGTTCCCACCTGTTTCCTCTTCCCTCATCAGCCCCTCTGTGTATTTAAGTCCTGTGTTTTCTCTGCCTGTTGTCGTGTCGTTGATGTTGCTGCGTCAAGTGTTCCCGTGTTGTGTGTGTCCCTGTGCCCTGGTTTTTGTGATTAGTCCTGGCACCTGTCCAGCCCCAGTATAATTGAGTTTGGTTTTTCTGTTGTCAATAAATCACCGTTTTTTTGTTATAACCTCTGTCCGAGTCTGCATCTTGGGGTCCTCTCCTGCCTGCCACACACACTCTAGTCATGACAACAATGTAGAGCTGCTCGTTCACGGACACGTCTTCAAACACATTCAGTACAGCCACGGGGTCCACGGCCGAGATGATGGCAGAGAACAGCAGGTTCTCTGGGAGGTCTATGTCTTACAGACCAAAAGCTGGAATCTGGCATGTGGCAAACAGAAATCTGCCGATGCCAATGCTGTTCCACAGAGACCCCACCACTGCAAACAACACCTGCACAAAAAAGCAAGAAAATTTCAAAGAGGCTTTTGTGCTTTGTGTGCAGAAAGTTAATTGGAGTTAGAGAAATTGTGTCTGAATATGTAACGAACAGGGTTATAATTTTGGATTCTACATTATCGTTTAGTTTTAGTTAGTTTTTACTTTTTTCTTTAATTCAGTTAGTTTTAATTAGTTTTCAGAGTGGTTTTGCTCATTTTTATTAGTTTTTATTTTTGGTTTATTGCTTAGTTTTAGTTTAGTTTTGTTAGTTTCAGTATTAGTTTTAGTTTTTCATACTTTATCAGGTGCAAGATTCAAGGCACAAGAGTGACTATTGTGTAATAAAAACTCAACAAAAGATACCATTTAAAGAAATTTATTCACCAACCAACTGTTCACAAGAAAGCAGCACTACATGCTAATTGTGTGTAATATTAAGGACACACATGAACATCAACAGGGAGAAACAAAGAAAAACATGAACTCCCAAACTCAATAAATTCTACAATAAACTCCCAATAAAGTTCAGCATCAGTGCAGTAGATTAACAACAGCTTCTGTTTTGGAGCTAGCTTGGTTAAATGCTTGATATGTGGCCGACTTCATGTGGCACTTCTGCTTGTGTTGAATTGCGTGTGTTCATTACCTTACGTCGTGTGCTGGTGTTTTATATGCGGTGCCAGCTGGGACTTCTTTTGGTCCTCCCTCTTTGTGCTCACTTTTTTTGGCTGCAAACATATTTGTTCCCGTTTTTCCACTTTCTTCATTCCCTCGCATTCATTCCTACAGTTTTAGCAGTCTCCCTCCAGGAATTTGCTGACATTTTTGAGTCCTTATATTGATTGTTCCTGATTGTTATTCTGTCACTGATAAAGTGGCCGGAAACGCGCAAGGACGGAACAGGTTCATCACAACGTTGCGGCTGCGTGGCAGCGAGGAGTAGTCACATTTCTCCGGAGAAATGTGCCAGATTAGGTCGGTTCAGAGCGGTTTCCATAGCTGCCTTGTGTGCGCTTCTCAGGTGGACTTTGATGTTGGTGTTTTTTCCTCACTGAGACGTGTTCCATACATTTTTCATCATTCACAACAAGACACGCTTCTATCTGTATTATCGGACTGAAAGAAACTCCATATGGGACTCTGCCGCTTTCTCGGCAGACTGCTGCCATTACTTTGAGGACCAGCTCAATGAGCATGCGTGCACACAGCTGCCCGATGGCGCTCCCAGCTTAAACTCGGAGAACGGAAAAATGATCAATCCATAAGGCTTTTAAATAAAATGACAAACAAGAAAAGGAAGGTCATTTTATCTATAATTTTAGTTAGTTTTAGTTAGTTTTTTAAGCTCACAATACAGTTTTATTTAGTTAGTTATCGTTTTTTCCTTTTAATTTTAGTTTTTATTTATTTCAGTTAATGACAATGTTTTTTCAATTTCGGTTTTCGTTCATTTTCGTTAACTATAATAACCCTGGTAACGAACCATGCCAATGTTCTCAAAGAAAGGCCTGGTGGGTGTGAAGAGGAAGTGTGCGTAAAATTCTCAAAGCAATACAAAATTCTCCAAAAATGCTCTGTAGCTGCATCTTTTAGATGGCATTAAGGAGCTCAAGAGAGGACAGATTTTTTGGAAATGTAGCATCATATATGGTGCGGAAGTGTAGCACTTCATTTTCAAATTCTTGTGAGAGATCCATGTGATATATTTTGTTTTATATTGTTTTTATCTGCGCTTCAGTCATATCAGTCAGCTTCAGAATAGGTGCAAATGTTTCACATATGTTTGCTGTGGTCTGGAACCTTGCACTCAAGGCACTGATGATGCTATCCATTGCAACAAAAAATATGTTGCTCCTGAATGCATTTTCGGCACTGTCTTCAGTAGTTGCATCTTCTTGTGTCATCTCATCAGGCATGCATTTCCTTTTCCGCTTTCGTCTCTCTTCACTCCAAAAATGATCAGGGACCTCCATTGCTTGTGCTAATAGGGAGGCCTCTGCAAGCAGCGAATCCCATCTATTACGAAGACCCGGCATTTCCTTATGTAGTGCCTTGATGTTTGCAGCCTCAACATCCAGAGAAATATCTCCTGCCTGAAGAATTTCGGTTTTCAATGCACTGCAAAATCTTTACCCACACAGTAAGAAGGACGATGGCATCAAAGGTCTTAAAATAACTAATCAAACCATTTGCCTCGGACTTGGCTTCACTTGTCAGACAGCAGGTGGCTAAGACACATTCTAGTGCATCAAGGATGGAGGGCAAGTGAGCTGCCACAACTCGTACTGCAGCAATGCGAACACTCCATCGAGTGTCAGAGACGATGAAGAGAGCATCCCATATTTTCTTTCAAGGTTGCCCATCGCTCTGGGCTAGCACTGAAGAGATTATAAAAATGGTTTACAGAGCCAAAAAATGTTGCAACCTCTGGACATGACTCAGCCGCATGGACACCAACCAGATTGAGGGTGTGGGAAGCACAGGGGGAGAATGTAGCAGGTGAATTGACTTTTAAAATCTGAGCTTGTGCTCCTTTCACCTTCCCAGACATGTTGGCTCCATTATCATATCCTTGTCCTCTACATTCTTGTAAAGGTATGCCATTGGACTGCAACGCTTCTAGAATCATTTCGGAAATTTCCTGGCCTGTCTTTTTGTGAAAATCTTTGAATTCCATAAACCTCTCAACTATCTTCCAAACACCACTGTCTTCTTTGTCGTGATGTACATATCTTACCAATAGCACATTCTGTTCTGTATGAGATATGTCTGGTGTTGAGTCACATATGACAGAGTAATATATCGCATCTTCTCTTTCTTTCAGGATAGTATTGAGCACTCTTTTTCCACAGAGCTCAATGAACTCATTCTGCGTGTCTGGACTTAGGTAATGAGTTAAACGTGACCCTTTCTTCTTTTGTCTTACTTTTTCTAAAGTGCTTGTGTAAGAAGGGATCATAATGGGCCAACAACTCAAGAGTTCCAAGAAAATTGCCATTATGGACATCATCCAAATTTGAGGTTTTGCCTCTGAATGCAAGATTTCTTGAAGCCAAATGAGGAGTTACATCCAAAAGCCTCTCTAAGATCTTGGTATGTTTCTCTGCTTCTGTCTGGAACTGTTTTTGAAGGTACCATCAACTCCTGTGGTTACCAGTAATGAGTGCTGAAGGCTTTTTCGTTTTACATAGCACTGCTTATGGGGAGTGTGTGTCTCATGTTCTGGGAACTTTCTATACATTTTTTGCCACTTAATTGTCTGATAACTTAAGTCCATCCTTGCTGTTCAGTGCACTTTTAGATGGCCTTGTCTGCTCATGTGAGAACAGAAGGCATGGGATGCAGAACAGAGCCTTTGCACTGTCACTGTGGATCAACCTAATCTTCTCACGCCCATTGGCCGACTTAACATATTGAAGATAGTCAGTGAATGCTTTGCCATCCTGGTCTTTGGGTGCCACTTTGGTCAGGTCTACACTTTCACTAGCCAGTCTGCAAACTAGAGTCTCTCTCTGCTGAGCAGTTAGCTTGTCTGGCCACAGTCCTGGGTCCTCTGACAACTCCTCTGCATTTCCCTCACTTGGCCCTTCCTTTTCTCTCTCCCCAGCCTCCTCACTACTCTCAAGCACATCTACAAGCATAGAAGAGGAATAGCTAATTGTTTTTCTATGTTCTCACTGTCTCTCTCTCTCTCTCTCTCTCTCTGGCAAAAATGTATGGCAAAAATCATAATCACAATTATTTTTGATTAATAGTGTGATCACAGTTATTTAACATGATTATTCATTGGCTTTGGTAACATCATGAATTTATTGAGCATTGACAATAGCTTTTAAGCACAGCACTGCACTGCAATGCTAAGGCTTTTTACCAGACAAAAATAATAAATTGCTTTATTGCTTAATATATTACTAGTGTGCACTTGAGCCTACAGTGATATTGGTAGGCTATTTACATGTTGATATAGGCAGCAGAAATATTGCTAGGTGGATCATTTATTAAGTCTCAGCACAGAGTTTCACTTTCAGCTCTGCTGTGTTAGTAGACAATAGGCTACAGCACACGCACTGAACCAAAAGACTAACTTACTTTAATCTTAAGGTAAATAACTCGCATTTCGGCAGCAACTCTACCAGTCAGCAGCTCTCTCTCTCTCTCTCTCTCTCCCTCCCACGCGAACCAACATATCAGCGTAAGGGGGGGGGGGGGGGGGGGGGGGGGGGGGGGGGGGTGTCGGAGGGGGAAGCTTGCCCTTGAATACTTCAACAACGATCTCACCTTGTCTTTGCTTATCTCTAACCTCAGGCTCATCTCCAGAAGAGCTGCCAGGACTGGCCACTGCTGCTCCTGCTGCTGTGGCTATTAATAAAATAATAATAAAAATAATAACGAAAATTTATTTTAAAAATATTTTTATTTTATTTCATGGGGATATTTATTTATTTCATGGAATATTTATTAATAATTTATCTATTTCATTTTGAATGAAACGGCTCTCCACAGACGTCTAGCCCCCAGGTCATTCAGTCTGGGCTCACTGACATTACACTTGTCACCGGCTGTTGGACGGACTAAACCATTTTGCGCCTCCAAGAGGGGGGCCCCCAGAATGTCCAATATGTTGAGAGGACTGTGACTAAAGTTCATTCCCTCAGTTGATGTTATCAATATATTTGAAATATTAATTAATAAATAATTAATTGGAGGACCCAATTCATTTGAAATAAAAACATCAAAAATTTTCATGGGCCCCTCTCCCTACTCCAGTCCTGGGTAATCAGGTCCTCTTTTCCCCCCACTACCACACCCATGCCTGGAGGATTGGTGGTTCTGGTGGTTTAAAGTTCAGGTAATATTTCACCCCTCTCTTGTTAGTTGAGTGAGATGAAAAAAAGATCTGCCCCACCCAATCTCTGCAATATTTTTTGTGCTCTTCATCATTTAAATGTGTTTCCTGAAGGAAAGCTATCTGGACCCCATATTTTTTAAAGAGTATTTAGAACAGATTTTCTTTTTACTGCACTGTTGGATCCCCGGATATTCCATGTGCTTGATTTTCTGAATCAGTCCAGTTGATTTATAAATCAAACCTGAAGCAATCTGAAACTTCAGCTCCATGGATTCACTTTGGAGATGGCAGTTTGCAGTTCCATGTTTGTAAGGAGGTGTTGGTACTGTTACGGTGAAAGATCTTGATGACTGCTGGGTACAGAAAAGAGTATCTTATCCCTGCTTCACATAGTGCTTTGCGGGCATTTGCAGACTCCTTCCTTTTTGTTACGACCTCCACGGAGAAGTCTTGGTAGTCTTGCCAACCTCAGTGTTGATGGTGCCTTTAACCCTCACCGCCTGCAGGATCTTCTGTTTATCAGTGTAGTTGTGCAACTGTTAATACTAAACAAGTATTTCTAATCAGATCATTTGATTAATCAATGGAATAATCAATAGTTGCAACCCTATTTTGCTATACTGCTTTCACTATACTGTATGAATAATCTCCATCTCCTGTAACATTTAGTTGATTAGGACTGCCAGAGTCTGGCTGGCTCAGAGGCTGGTTCTTGCACACCTTGCAATTGTATTTTATGTTAAAATGTTAAAATATTCATTGCATTAATTTTGAAAGAGGAATTGTCAGGTTTTTTTTAGTTCTACTTTACATTAAAAGAGATAATGCAAACAACCCATTTGTGGTATATTTTATTCACCAACCCAATAAGAATTGATAAGAGAATTGAGAAGGAATCGAATCTATAAGTGATATCGATAATGGAATCGGAATCGCTAAATTCTTATCAATTCCCATCCCTATTTACATAGCTTGGAGGTGTGTTTGTGGTCACTGTCCTGTTGAAAACCAAAAGATGGTCCCACTTTATTTATTTATTTTATTTTTTATTTTAAACCGTTATTTAACCAGGCGAACAGATTAAGAACAAATTCTTATTTACAACTGTGGCCTGGCAAAAGGGGAAGCCTTTTGAAGGGAAAGGAATTGAAGAATTAAAAAAGAAAATAGCAACAGTAAAATTACAAGACAGTGTACAACAATAACAATCATAAAATGAATCTAGCCAAATTACATAAAACAACTACAAACATCCTTAAGAACATTTTTTATCTGTCTCTTAAAGGTGAACAAGCACAAACTAGATGGAATGGCATGTCCCTGCAGAATGCTGTGGTAGCCATTCTGGTTGTGTGTACCTTGGATTTTGAATAAATTGCCAGCAATGTCACCAGCAAAGCACCCCCACACCATCACACTTCCTCCTCCATAGTTCACAGTGGGAACTACACATGTACAAACCATTCACACAACTTTTCTGCATCTTACAAAGACATGGTGTTTGGAACCAAAACTGTCAAATTAGGAATCATCAGAACAAAGGACAGATTTCCACTGGTCTAATGTCCAAACCATTCTCTTCCTCTTGTTGTTGTTCTTTAGAAGTGGATGATGATCTTGAGATCTGTGTTACCTGAACTCTGTAAAGCATTTAGGTGGGCTCTTATCTGGGGTGCTGTTAACTTGCTGTTTCTGAGGCTGGTAACTGATGAACTCACCGAGAACTCTTGGTCTTCCTTTCCTGGGAGGTCCTGATGAGAGCCAGTTTCATCATATTTGATGGTCTTTGTGACTGTACTTGGATGGATGTCATAATTATATGAACCATCATCACATATCACAATCAGATTTATTATATTATACATTTTAAGACAAAGTTTGTGTGTGTGTGTGTGTGTGTGTGTGTGTAATTAATAAATCATCAGTTGCATTTTTTCATGATTCACTTGGATTAGAAATTCATTCAAGTCATTAGCTTGACCTGCACATTCATGCTGATTTCACCTATGTGTTTTGTATTCATGCAAAAAAAAAAAAAAAAAACTGGAAGAAAAAAAATGAAGCATGATTTATTGGACTGTACAATTGTAACTGAACACAATTCTGATCCAAGAAAGTCAATACAATATAAAGATGATATTAAATAATTCATAAAAATCACCCTTGAGAGTTGACATGAAATTCTCAATAGATTTCTCCTCTGGGAGAAATCTATGAGCTGAGAAATTGTGCTTTACATTCAATATAGGGTTTATTACAGTAAAAGTCCACAAATGGGGGCATCTTTTCCCTGCAGCTTCAGGGATGGACATCCGAGCAGGTGTCCACCATTGTGATTCCAGCTGCACTTTTTGCTGATAAATTGAACATACTGCGCACTTTATGTTTTTCTGCATATGAAGCGCAAAAATTCACATCATAATTTTTACCTGAAAAATTAGCAAATTGAAATATTCTCATTTTTCCTGATGTCATTTTGGAAAAAAAAATATAATTTTATACTTTATTTAATGTGTTAAGGATATGAATGTAAAATTTTACCAGAAAAGACAAGCATGCTATGATAAATGTCTCAGCTTTATACGTTTTAGATATTTCAGTACATTTTGGGAGGATGAGGCATTTTAATTAAAGAATGCAGATCGTGTCGGGAAAATGAATCCATTATGAACAGATCCAGACTGGATGAGCTGGAAAATAAGTGAAGCCTGAACTGGATCTGGGCCTTATCGGGTCTGAATCCGCGATCCTGATCCATTTGAATCCTCCTGCTGTGCGGTTGGACTCGTCAACGTTTTGCAGTTTCGTTATAGAGCTTATGATCACCAATTTTGGTGATTTTCAGTGGAAAATATGTGGAAATTCATACTCTGAATTTCAGACACTGTAACTTTCAAAATGACATCATTTAAGTCACTTTAAATGCATTTAGTTCAGTTTTCAAAGCTTAAAATCATTTCAGCCTCATCTTCACTCAAACATTCATTCATCTTCTGATTCAGACATTTTTCCATCCACAGTCTGTTCTGTGTCTAAAGCTTCATCCAGATCAGTGTGATGTAACTGTTATGAAGGACTGATGGTTTGGTTGAAACTGTGCATAGGAGCCCTCTTGTGGTCACTGGATCATGCGCTCAGTGCGTGCACCCCTGATGGTTCACTCGTGCAGTTAATCAGAGTGCGAGCCTGGGGATGCTGTCACTGTGGGCGGCGTGTGGCCAGAAGGGCAGAACAGCGAGCAGAAGTGGGAAGTGTATGGGAGATGTGAGCGGTGTTATGTGTTAGCCTTCTGGATCACGTGTGCATTCAGATACCCGTGAGTATATTGTTGTTGCCTGTGACTGTTATGATTATTAGTTGCGGTTAAGCGATCTGCTAACGTTAACAGTGGCCATTATATTCCTGTGAGCATATCGAGAAATGGCGCAGCTGAGTGGCCGCGGTAGGAACGCGGCTGCATATCCTATGCAATTTAATGTCTGCTAGTTGCATTATTTAGGCTGTGTGAGCATTGTAATAAGTACGGTAGTCTCGAGAGGGCGAAAGGTTATTTGTAATGAGGCGATAGTGAATGCACTGTGTGTACGATCTAATGTCTGTTACTGTGTCATATGCCGTGCACGCTAATGCAATTCCTCCTGCTAACCATGGGACCAGTTGCTGTTCGCCTTGTATTAATAACTGTGAATGTTGTAAGAGTTTGTAGCCCTTTGTAGTTATTTACTAGTGTAAATACTGTTAGTAGGTATATTGAAATTCCTTTTGTATCTGTTTAATTTTCAGAACCACACACACACACACAAATACACACCCCCACACACACATACACCCCTACGCTCACACCCCTGGATACCTCTGTATATCATCATGTGCTATCCTAAATAAAACACCTATTGGACTGTACATCCTCTCGAGCCTTTCTAATCGAATGCACCACAGTGGCTTCTACCCAATCCTTACCAGGAGATTAACCAGCCTTCACAACAAATTGGTGCCGAAACCCGGGACGGGAAGTCACAGTGGAGAAAGTAAGGATGTATACTAAGAAGTCTAGCTATGATCCGGATGTCCGGCCTAAACAGAAGACAAGGCCTCCAACCTGGTTTGAAGATTATGCTGTCACCCACCACCATCATGAGCCGCACCCCCCATCTGACACTAAGGGGTTTTCTGCTCTAGGGATACATGATTCACATGACAGGGCAGAGAGTGAAGCTGAGATGGACCAGTTTGCTCTACCGCCGTCGGAGGAGCCACTCAGACCACAATACCAGAGTACTCCTGCTTCCCCCAGTGACCAAACCCCTGAGACCACATCCGTTATTCTGGGGGCAATTAAGCAGCTTCAGGAGGATAACCAGAGACTACACCGTACAGTTCTGCAGATGCAGAGGCAGCTTAGCTCCAGCGCTACTGGGCCAAGCTCCCCGCGAACACCGCCTGCTCCCCCCGTATTACCTCGGTCTGCTTCGGTAAGGTACGTAGCAGGTGCTAGCCCACCACCACCACCGCCACCACACCGGCAATCATCTACTAGTATACCCCCCAGTGTGGGCGACGAAGATGAGGATGATTGGCCGCTACCGCCCCCTCCCATTGAGGATGTAGCCCCCGAACCAGTGCCATTTGCAGCAGTGCATGACTACAGAATGGGGGAGCTAACTGAGCACATGGAGAGAATGGGCAAGAGATCAGAGCAAACACTAGCGGCCACACCTGTGTACTCTATAACTAAGGCCAGCACGGACAGTGCTCCTGTAGGGGACAACCCTAACCTGACCCGGAAACCAGCTGTTTCATCACCAGGATTCAGTAATGCTCCCAACCAGCAGGAACAGGTGTATCGTGGCCCAAAGCCCCGTATCCCTTTCTTCTCAAAGGGGAACCCCAGAGAGTTTACCAGATTAAAGGTAGCCTTAGACACTTTGTTACCCGCTGACTCGACCGAGCGCTTCAAATACCAAGTCCTGGTAGACCATCTTAAGTTCGAGGAGGCTCTCCTGATTGCGGACTCCCATACCAACTCGAGGCAACCATACTCAGATACCATGGCATCTCTTACCGAACATTATGGACAACCCCACCAGCTAGCCTTGAAACGCATTGCAGAACTGATGGAAGCCCCTAATATTCGCACCAATGACATCTGCGCCTTTAAGAGGTTTGCACTGCTCCCACAGGATATGAGCGCTGAGTTTAAGCGATACCTGTACCCACAGCACGTCCGCATCCCCACGCTGCTTAATTTCGTGGAGTGGTTAGAATATGAGCTTAGGATGCAGGAAACGGTGTTTGAAACTATTGGAGACAGCACCAGAGGGGGTGGAGACCCACAGAAAGACCAACGCAAGGAGCCTAGGCCGAAGCGGCCCACCACTATCCTCCATGGTGCAGAGCCACCAGGCAGCGGCCGCATACAGGAGTTCCCGTCACCTTGGAGCAGCAAACCAGCGGAGCAGCAAGTGTATTGTCCATACTGCTCCAATTCTGAACACTACCTAAATCAGTGCTCCAACTTCAGTCAGCTGACCACAGAGCAGAAGATCACCTGGGTGAAAGCTAACAAGAAGTGTTGGCGCTGTGGCCGTGCTCACCAAGCAGTCAATTGCCGACTCAAAACTACATGCAAGCAATGTAAAGGGAAACATCTGGATGCCCTCCATGCGGTGAATGTCAAGCCTACTCCAGACAACAGCCCTGCTCCCCGGGGGAATGACGTGCTCTACCTGGATTGACGGTCAGGTTGCCACCCAGTGTTGCTAAAGGTGAGCAAAGTGACCCTATGTAACGGGAAACAACGCATGGAAGCCTATGCTATCTTGGATGATGGCTCGGAGCGCACAATCCTGCTTTCTCAGGCTCTGAGGACAGTGCATCATTCTCTATAGCCCCTGCTGACCAGCCATGCAAGATTTTTAAGATATCTGGAGTCTTCACTGAAGAGCAGTTAGGCTTAGCAGAGCACACCTACCCAGTGACGATGCTGAAAAGGAAATATAAACACCTAAAGGGGTTGCTGCTGACAGAGTTCAGTCAAGTCCAGCCGGTCCTTCTAATTGGTTCCGACTACCCACATCTCGTCACTCCAACAGAGCCTGTACATCTGGGACCACCCGGTGGACCAGCTGCCGTGAAGACTCGGTTAGGCTGGGTCCTCCAGGGACCAACGAAGTACATGCGACAGTAGCGTCAAGCCACTGAATGTTTGCATGTGTCCCTAGCCTCCCCGTCGGCAGAGTTGTTCCAACATGTTCAGAGGCTCTGGCAGATGGATGTTCTGCCCTACAAAAGTGAGAAGGTAGCCTCCCGTTCCCGACAAGACCAGGAGTGTATTGACCTGTTGGAGGGAAGGACTGTGCGGATAGACGTAGATGGGATTCAGCGCTATGCCACCCCCTTGCTGCGGGTGAAGAACATGCCAACACTGCAAGCGCCGAAAGAAGCGGTTCTCAGCCATCTCCGCAGTACAGAAAGATGCTTGGCAAAGGGTGGTGAGCGAGCAGCAGCCTACTGTGAGGAGATGGAAAAGCTTCAGAAGGCAGGGTATGTGGTGAGAGTCCAAGAGGAACAACTGAAGGCTGATTGTGAGTCTTGGTACATCCCTCACCATATGGTGTGCCATAATGAGAAGAACCACATTGTTTTCAATTGCTCGTTCAACTACCTGGGCACCAGTCTGAATGACCTGCTTTTTCCAGGGCCCACGCTAACCTCTAGCCTGTTAGGAGTTCTATGGTGCTTCCGGGAACATTCCATTGCTGTTAGCAGTGATATTAAAGGGATGTTTCACTAGGTGCGGTTGCTGCCAGAGGACCTAGCCCTTCTCCGCTTTCTGTGGAGAGATCTACAGAGAGAGACAGTCCCAAGTGTCTACGAGTGGCAAGTCCTACCATTCGGAACCACCTGCAGCCCATGCTGTGCAACATTTGCACTACAAAAACATGTTCTTGATCACAGTGCTCCAGGGGAAGATGTGCGTGTTGCAGTGGAGAAGTGTTTCTATGTGGACAACTGTCTCAGGAGTGTGGCTTCCAAGGAGGAAGCACAGCTGCTAATACGGAAACTGCAGTCACTCTTGGCTGAGGCTGGATTTGAGCTTTGTCAGTGGGCAAGCAATGCTCCAGAGACTATTAACCACCTGCCCAAGGAGTTCAGATCAGTTAGTAGTGAGCTGTGGCTGAACAAGTCCGACACTGACCCTCAGGAGTTGGCTTTGGGCCTCAGATGGTCTTGCCACTCAGATACCCTTGCATATAAATATCGCCCACAGGAGCGCCTTGTGACTACCATGAGGAATATTTACCGAGTTCTGGCAAGTCTCTACGACCCCCTGGGCTTTATTATTCCCTTTACCACCAGAGCCAAGATCTTAGTCCAGAGCCTGTGGAGCAAGCCCAGAGAGTGGGATGACCCCTCACTGCCTGAAAAGGCCCTGCAAATGTGGACAGCATGGGAGGTGGAGCTAGAACACCTACCCCAGATATCCCTCCCACGCTGTTACACAAGCCCTCAGATGAACAGGGTGACATGTACCCAAGCAGTACATATTTTTTGTGATGCAACGGAGCAAGCCTACGGCTCTGTGGCATATCTTCGCACTGAAGATCAGTGTGGACAAGTTGAGGTATCCTTCCTCGCTGCACAATCAAGAGTTGCTCCGAAGAAGCAGCAATCCATGCCGAGACTGGAACTGCGCGCGGCGTTGACTGGTGCCCAGCTAGCCCATTTGTTACAGAAGGAGCTCACTCTCCCCCTCCATGATGTGGTGCTCTGGACAGACTCCACAACAGTGCTTACCTGGATACAGTCAGAGACCTGCCGGTTCAAAATCTTTGTAGGCACGCGGGTAGCGGAAATACACGAGTTAACAGCAACCCACAACTGGCGTTATGTGGATTCTGGTCAGAACCCTACTGATGACATCACATGGGGCAAAACCCTGCTAGAGATAGCCAGGAAGGGCAGGTGGAAAGATGGACCATCCTTCCTGCTACAACCACCAGAACACTGGCCCTCCAACCCAACCGCCGGTAGTGCAGAGGAGGATGTGGAACTACGGAAACCTGCTTTCTGTAGTTATGTAACAGCACCAACAAAGCCCACAATTCCAGATCCAAACCAGTTCTCCTCCTTCAGAGACATGGTGCAGTTCGTGGCCCTTTCTCGTCAGGGGGCAGCTGCTAGTCAGAGCAGGCTGACTGCTGAAGACTACAGGGAGACAGAGGTAGAGCTCTTACAACAGGCCCAGCAAGACAGTTTTGCTGAAGACTATGCTCATTTATCAGCAGGTAGACCTGTGACCTCTGCTAGTCGGCTCCTAGCCCTTGCCCCTGAGTACGATCAGCTTACGAAGTTGATCAGAGTAGGAGGACGACTCCGTCATGATGGGCAGTTGGAGGCTGATGTTGTCCATCCGGCGGTCTTAAATCCAGCCCACCCGATCACCAGACTCCTCATCCATGATATGGATAGGGACCTACGGCATCCAGGTTCTGACTGTCTGTTTGCAGAGATGTGTAGGAGGTTCTGGATCCTCCATGGACGCGAGGCTATTAAGCGGCATCAGCGTTCTTGCCCGGACTGTCAAAGGTGGAGAGCTTTCCCTGTAGTACCCAAGATGGCGGACCTCCCACATCGCGGTTGCGCTTGTTCAAGCCCTTCTATTCCACAGGGGTGGATTGTTTTGGGCCATTCAGTGTCAAGATTTTTTGACGCTTGGTGAAGAGATGGGGAATCGTGTTTAAGTGTCTGACAACTCGAGCTGTCCACATAGACCTCCTGGCCAGGTTGGACACTGATTCATTCCTTATGGCCCTTCGCCAGTTCATCGCCAGGAGAGGGAAACCTGCAGAATTATTGTCCGATCAAGGTACCAACTTTAAGGGTGGAGAGAGAGAACTGAGGGAGGCCTTCAAGGGATTGTGTCAGACCATGAAGGAGGAGTTATCTGCACATCAGATAAGCTTCAAGTTCAACCCTCCTAGCGTCCCTCATTTTGGTGGGATTTGGGAGCAGGAAATCAGATCAGTAAAGACAGCAATGTATGCAACTAGGACTGCTTAAAACGATTATTTTAGTAATCGAGTATTCTATCGATTATTCCATCAATTAATCGAGTAATCGAATAAGAAATACTTTTTTTTATTAATAGTTTATCTGCATATTTTAACTTCCATAATGTAGTTTTTCACCGTGTGAACAAACAGCGGTGGATGGAGCAGCTACAAAGTTCTCTTTTCTTCACCTTAACACTTGCTGATCAGGTGCTTGATGAAGGACCTCCAGCTGTTTCACAGATTTAATGGTGGTTACTAAAAGAAAATGCTGCTGTTTTGGACACTGGAAAAATGTTTCCTTTTTCACTACGTGAGCTCACCGTCACAGCTTCGCCTCTTTGCGCTTGCGCAGTTAAAACCGCTGCCTGCTATGAGTGTTTTGAAAAACTAGTGGCTGCGGGAGCCATGGCGCATGTGTGAGTAATGTTGTAATGCTTTGTATTCACAGGCATTCTCGAAAATACGTTTCTACTGCAGGTCTATATTTAGTCACTAATAAGGGATTAAAGTATAAAAAATATTTTGACGGAGCCCCTCTGTCCTGGGGGGGCGGGCCTTCCGGTACCGAACCATCGCTAGTGCTAATGGCCCGCGCTCGCTAGCAAACCAGTTCTGGTAACTACAGCTGAAGTAAGGACAAAAATAACACCTGAAATTCCCAGCGAGCACAACACACACAGAGAGCAGTGGAGGCGTGGAAATGCATGTCAGCGATAGTTGCCACCCGTCCCGTAAAGTATGGAACCCCGCATGTTACGGAGCCATATTCCACGGAGTCCAGTAACATACGGGGTTCTGTATTTTACGAGACAGGTGGCAACTCTAGTGATGATCCACTCTGTGTTAAATGAAATCCATCGCAGCGACGGAGAGCTTTTTAGAATGTGTGCGTGTGTGTACGTGAGTGATTCACACTCCAGTCCAGTAGGTGGCGGTAATGCAGTTCTATGTTGGTTTGCCAGCCACCAATAAACCCACAAAAAATCGACAGAGCACTAATGCTGCTAATGCTAGTGAGGAGCGCCGCTTACACCAAGACAGCTGAGTGCTGCAGAGTTTAAACGAAGCATCGACACAGTAAATTTGTGTCGATACATTTTTAGAATCGATTTAATCGAGTTAATCGATGAATCGTTGCAGCCCTATATGCAACAGTGCAACCACATGCTGTTCAGGAGGAGGTGTTGCGCACCGTCTTGATCGAAGTAGAAGGGATTCTAAATTCCAAACCCCTTGGATATGTGTCCAGTGATGTGGCCGATGTTGATCCAGTGACCCTAAATTTGCTGCTGATGGGGCGGCTGGATCCCGCACTTCCCCAAGCCGTTTATGAAGCAGGGCTCCTGAGCCGGAGAAGATGGAAGCACTCCCAGATCCTAGCCGATCAGTTCTGGACCCAATTCATCAGGCATTACCTCCCCTCTCTCCAACCCCGGACAAAATGAAAGAAAGACACTCCGGACTTACAGACTGATGACATTGTTATGGTCGTAGACCCTGCCCTGCCACGTGCCCTGTGGCCAGTAGGCCGGCTCTCTACAGTATACCCTGGAGCTGACGGACGCATTAGGACCGCTAAAGTTGAAGTCAAGGGAAAACAGTATCACCGACCAGTAGCTCGCCTCATCCCACTTCCTGCCCTCCCGGATGTGGACCCAGACCCTTCCAGCCCTTCAGATTAGGGCAAATTTGGCAAGCCAAATTTGGGGGCGGCTGTTATGAAGAACTGATGGTTTGGTTGAAACTGTGCATAGGAGCCCTCTTGTGGTCACTGGATCATGCGCTCAGTGCGTGCACCCCTGATGGTTCACTCGTGCAGTTCAGAGTGCGAGCCTGGGGATGCTGTCATTGTGGGCGGTGTGTGGCCAGAAGGGCAGAACAGCGAGCAGAAGTGGGAAATGTATGGGAGATGTGAGCGGTGTTATGTGTTAGCCTTCTGGATTACGTGTGCGTTCAGATACCCGTGAGTATATTGTTGTTGCCTGTGACTGTTATGATTATTAGTTGCGGTTAAGTGATCTGCTAACGTTAACAGTGGCCATTATATTCCTGTGAGCATATCGAGAAATGGCGCAGCTGAGCGGCCGCGGTAGGAACGCGGCTGCATATCCTATGCAATTTAATGTCTGCTAGTTGCATTATTTAGGCTGTGTGAGCATTGTAATAAGTACGGTAGTCTCGAGAGGGCGAAAGGTTATTTGTAATCAGGTGATAGTGAATGCTGTTCGCCTTGTATTAATAACTGTGAATGTTGTAATAGTTTGTAGCCCTTTGTAGTTATTTACTATTGTAAATACTGTTAGTAGGTATATTGAAATTCCTTTTGTATCTGTTTATCTTTCAGAACCACACACACACACACACACACACACACACATACACACCCCCACACACACATACACCCCTATGCTCACACCCCTGGATACCTCTGTATATCATCATGTGCTATCCTAAATAAAACACCTATTGGACTGTACATCCTCTCGAGCCTTTCTAATTGAATGCACCACAGTGGCTTCTACCCAATCCTTACCAGGAGATTAACCAGCCTTCACAACAGTAACAGTGATGCTACAGTAACTACAGTAAATGTTTCAGAGGAACTGACTGACAGTCTGACAGCTGCAGCTGCCTCATTATAAATCCGTGACATCATCACTGTCTCCGTCCTTACAGCCTGTTGACGAGTGAACGACTGTAAAAGCTTCATGTTACGCACAGAAATAACAAACTAACGTCTAACTGGGATTTCAGTGCTTGAAGAAACAAACGTCTGCAGATGAATTTGCTCCTCTGATCGCTTTGCAGCGTCTTAATGAATGAGGAAATGAATGGGAGTGTCAGACAGGTGGTTCAGGTGCAGCAGGAGGGGAGGAGTCAGAGAGACACTCAGAGTTTGTTGGATAAAACCTGCCAGCAAGCAGGTTAGGTTCACAGAGTCTGTTACCATGTAACTGACTCAGAGTTGGAGTTAGCTCTTTCTGGAACTGAAAACCCGAGTTTCCCTCATTTTAGGGTTAACAAACCCAGAGTTGTTAGCAAAATCTGCTTCCTGGAATAGGCCCCTGGAAAGGTGTAATTTACACACGTTTTATTTACACGAATCTTACAAAAACAAACATGAGCTCTCCCCGGAATAACATGACAGAAAGAGACATGAAAACAGACTTGACTTGACTTAAAGGCAGGAGAGACAGTGGGATACAACCAATGACGTGACAAAGAACTAACTGGAACACAGACAATATGTACACACTAGGAAATGGGCAAATGAGAAACAGCTGTAAAGGAAACACAGGAAGCAAAACTAAACCCAAAGCATAAGGACCAGAGACCTACCAAAATAAAACAGGAAGTAACCTAACACCGAACACACAGACTAGACACCTAGGGATAACACATTAGCACACAAGAGCACAGGGAGACAGAAACACAGAAACCATAATAAAATAGAATTATACAACAGGAGCGTAAAACACTGGGCCACCAGCCCAGGACCATGACAGACAGCCTGTACCAAAACAATTGTAGAATCTGAAATTTGGCTCCCTGATGGGCTTGGATTGCCAGTTATCTCATTTTTCTCCTGGATGTTTTGTAAATAGATACTCTACGCCCCTGCTTGTCCTGTCTTCTGACCTATGTGAACTGATATCCCTAGACCAAACTGCTGATGAACATTCCACCACTTATCTGGAACTGTTAGCTGAGGGGGGAGTTGAATCAACCCACAGTAACCCAAACCCACTCACCTCCGCTGGTTTTTTTCCATCCCCGCCACTCCCGACCCTAGAGCTCCCATGCTATTTGGTATATGTGCTCACTATGCAGAGGTTATTCAACCTCATACTGGGCCCCCATTATGGTGCAACATTTGAGATCCTTTTTTTCTCCTTACCTATCCCATGTGTTTGCTTTGTTCTTCTTAAAGGCCACGGAATACTTATCTCCCACGTTTGTTGATTGTGTGCCTTTGTCTAAACGACAGCGCCTTTGAAGGCAGCAAGGCCCTGGAACACTTAACTCTTTTTTTCTCTGTCTTTGGATGGGTGTTCTGAAACGCTCTTTATATGTTTGACATGTAACAACAATAATTTAGTCCTAAATTGATTCTAAATTCTAAATTTATGTACAGCACTTTGTTGTTTTAAATGTGCAATATAAGTAAATGTGACTTGACTTGACGGCTCTGACAACCTTCAGAAAGCTGCCAAATTTAAACAGCTGTGTAAAACAAATGGTGGTGGAGGGGAGCAGATACAACGGCTGCTTTTCATCACACTGGCACTTTGCTTTGAACTGTGCTTCACTTGGAGCTTGTTGATCAGGTTTGAAGGGCTCCTGCCAGCTTTTTGCTGCTTTGGTTACTGGTCAAACAGGCTGGCAATCTGTACAGGTTATACCCTGCCTCTCACCCTATGTCAGCTTGGATAGGCTCCAGCCCCCCACCCCCGCCCTGAACATGTTAAGTGTTCGTTTATTTGTGAAGGAAAACACCTGAAACACTTTAATTAAAACAGTAAGATATTTAATATATTAAAGAATCAGAAGATATATCACATGCACATGTGGGACTCAGCATTCAGGAAGAAACAGGCCTGTGTGTGCTAAGTCTCTCTCCACTCTGAGCCCGTGTTCCTCTCTAACCATAACATTTTTATGCTGCCACTATCTACACGTAAACAGAGTCTGTGTGCTGCGGGTTGGCCTTCGTCATTTGGTTAGTCTGGCACTTTCTAATGCTTAATGTATCTATTTATTTATTAAGTTGTCTGCTTCAGCCACTCTTTATTAATTTCCTGGAGTTTACATTTAAACATTTGTCCATTTGTCATTTTATTCTTTGGGTAAGAAATAAAACCCCAACAAACAGGATAAGTGGAAGAGAATGATGGATGGTTATAAGAAAAATGTTTTCTTTCACTCCACCTGAGCTAACCTTCCCTGTAACGGCTCCACCTCTTTGACTTCTGTGACAAGATCATCGTCACTGCTGCTGTTGTGTTATCAGTCAGGGGCTGCGTGGACTTAATGTTGTAATACTGTTTATTCACACATCGTGCTCCTGTGTGTACTACAGGTCTGTTTTAGTTGAAAATGGAGGTGAAATGGTCGAGTTACGGATGGCGATTTCTTTATTCTGAGAAAGGGGTAATTTACTTGTTGCCCGGAAGTAGATGCAGCCAGTGCATGCACACTCAAAATGGGGTAGCGACAGTATCAGTGAGGTAGCAGTTTCTAGCAAACGTGAACAAATTGTCAGCATCTTTTTCACAGTCAACG
This sequence comes from Archocentrus centrarchus, assembly GCF_007364275.1. Lineage (NCBI taxonomy): Eukaryota > Metazoa > Chordata > Actinopteri > Cichliformes > Cichlidae > Archocentrus > Archocentrus centrarchus. The sequence goes on along the minus strand of NC_044366.1, from coordinate 22,612,118 downwards.
GTCAAAGTGTCTAGCAAGCTGCATAAAAGGTAAGGAATCAATGTTTTCATGTCAATCTGTTGGACAGCTTATACCTTCAGCTTCCTCCTTCCAGTTAACAAGGAAATTAAATGATGTACGGATCATGGAGCTTCCTGATTGGCCGTGCTAAGTCGAGTTATTAATGTGAAAATTTGAGATATGTAACTCGAAATTTTGAGAAAGCAACTAGAGATTTTGAGAAAGCAACTAGAGATTTTGAGAAAATAACGCAAAATTTTGAGTTAAGGATGGTGATTTTTTTTTTTTTTTGGCGAACAAGCCAAAGCCATAGATATCCCCAGGTACTGGCCCATAGGTCATTTGGTACTGGGCCCCACCGAAAAAATTAATTACTTACATTATTTCTTTGTTATTTACTATGAATCTCGACCAGTGTTAATTTCGTTGACGAAATATTTTCATCATAGTTTTCGTCAACAACCATTTTTTTCATGACGATAACAAGATGATAACTAAATTAAAACTACCTAAAATGATAAAAACGATAACAAAATTTAGGAACGCATCCAATCAGAACTGATTTAATTTTGTGACAGGGTGGGACAAGTTAGGACAACATCCAATCAAATGCGCAGTTGCGCAAATTTGCTCTAAACCCAGGAAGTACAAACTAGCCTGTGATTTGTCTTTACTTCCGATAGAACTAATTATGTAAATAATGTCAGCAGGGAGAAAGAGAAGAGCCGATGTATGGACACAATTGTCCTTTGACGTTGTGACAAACAACATACCCGCTATCTCGGGTAAAAACACGACAAATCTTAAACAACATCTGCAAACATTCACCCAGATCTCCATGCAAAGGTAAGCATTTTAATGTCATGCAGGGTAAAGTGGAGTGTTTGTATTTAGAGAAAATCTCCACACCGCAGTGGATTAGCCTTTCCTAATCTCAGTCCTGAACACCAGTGATGAGCAAAACAAGGCTTTGTGAAACACTGACGCATTTGTGCCGGGTGTTGTGCCAAAAAGCGATCGTCTGCCAGCACAACAGGTGTTGTGCCAAAAAGTGATCGTCTGCCAAAAAGTGATTGCCAGAAAATGACTGCCCGTATTTAAACTGTGTAAATGACTTGCTGACCTATAATCTGTGAAAAATATGTCAAACATTTCTCTCATGAATGATATCAAGTAATTTTGAGAAAGAAACAACATTTCTGTCACAAGGTAGACGCTGCAATCAGTTTTTGGCAGCGACTTTTATATAGTCTTTATTTATCAGGGTAAAAACTGTGATCGGTCAGATTTTAAAGAGAAATCTGGCCAAGAGAGCAGCAGAAATCAGAACAAATATAACATTACACTCTATAAAGATATTTTAAGTGACCAAAGAGGACTCGATTTAATATAATGTACGTGCAATAATGCAGAGTGATAAACATAATTGAAAAACAGGTCATTTCTTCATTTTATTTTTAAGCCCTTCATAAATCCTATTGACTACACTCGATTCACCAATATAAGCAAAGACATTACACATAAAAGCACATAGAAACATCAAAAATCACTTTATGGCAGACGATCACTTTTTGGCACAACATCGGAATTGTATCGAAGCTTCGAAACAATCTGAAACCCATCTGCACAGTGACACCTGCTGGACAATTTGGTTATCGCCACATCTTGATAATGCTGTTCAATGAAACAATGACACAGGCACGCCCTGCACAAGTCCAAACAAAGCTACTGATTATATCTGACTGTCAATAATTATGATCAACACATAGTCTGGAGGAACGAGGAGACTTTTAGAGACAGCGAGCTGTGACTATTTTCACTCAGTTAACATCCGTGAGCCTGTTAAGAGTTTTTGTTAATTCACTAACACACAAACCAATTTATAAAATAAAAAAAACTGAGGAAAAATATTATGTTTATTGTAATAAACACACACAGTTGTCTTTGGCTCAGCTGGCTTCATTTTTGCCAGTCTTGGGAAAAAACTGAAAAGTTTAGATGTGTTTGGTTGGCTTTAATCTTTCCGGGAGTTCATATCAGGTTTGTTCTACACAGTGAAACAAAGGTGTGGCATTAGGCTTTATGTTCTATCAATTCAAAAATAAATGTTTAAATAAAAAAAAAAACTTAATATTTCCTTTTTTTAAAAAAATATTTTATTAAGTTTTAATGGGATAATTCGCAACAGTCATTTTCACATCTTCACACTAACCAGTACCTTGAATCTGAGGAAACACGCCATCCTCCACTGAGAGACCTCTGAAACATGAAGAAACTTAACTTATCTGCGACCTGTACTTGTGTGGACGTCGTATCTGTGACATAACCGTGATGTTTGACTGTCTGAGGCTTTGAACCTGCAGCCTTTCTCCTGCTGTTTATGGAACATTTACACCAGAAACCTCAGTGGGAATAAAAAAGAAAAAAAAAACAACTCATTTGTCATGAGAATTAAGAAACAGAGCACCTAGACGCGGTTTTTCTTGATTAAAAAATTATTTGTTTTCAGCAGGAATCCTCCTGCTATGCAGTTTGCGGGTCACAGGTTGCCCGTCCAGTCAGTCACTGAGCCCCCTGAAGCTGAATTCTCCCCTTACGCTTCAACTATAAGTTAGAAAAATTCATACAATTTGTTCATGAAAAACTTAAACAGCCACGTCACCGGTAAATAATTGCAGTGCGAACTCAGTTTAATGATTCGGTTTAGGCTTCTGCAGCGACCGTGGTGATCAGCATGACTGAGGAGGACACTGAGCGGAGGGTGGATGCAGGTCAGACTGGGGGAAGTTCCCCTGATGTCTCTATGAAAATATATAGAGGTCATTTCGGCGCGTGCAGAAACAATTGGATGATTGAGGGTTTCAGCCCCACAGTCAGCTGTCCACAGTGTGTGCTGAGTTCGTTGACACGTTTTTGCACCGAAAAAAAAATGTTCCGCCTGTTTGTGAATGGATCGCCTGCTTCGTTCTTCACCGTCACAATAATCAGTTAAACGTGCGTGTCCGCTTGTAATAAATAAAAGCGTTGGTATCAAAAACATTCATTCAGCAATTACAAGGCCCAGCCCAGAATGACATGTTCATTTTAAAAAATTAGAAAAACAAATGAATCATGGCGCCTCAGCCGCCTGGAAATAGCAGGAGTGAAACGCACTGAAGCCTCACTTAGCCACGGTCACGTGATGTAAGTGTTTTGAACCAGGTTTCGGAGCACTGTTTCGAAACACCTGCGCTTCGGAAGCTCGACACAGTGTCGAAACTTCAGTGTCGAGTTTCCATCCCTACTGAACACTGCCCTGTACCTTTCAGAGCGTGTTCTGCTATAAACCGCTCGTATTATCTCAGTAAGGTGGTGTTAATGATCAGGTGTGTGGGAAGCAGGTGAAATTAATTATTAATATTATTAATAATATTCCATAACTTTTAATCAATGTTTCATTTTGTGTAAGTGTGTATAATGACTAATTCAAGGGAACTGAAGAAAAAGCATTTACATTTTACACCCTTTATATTTTAGTCGACTAAATCGACTGTAGATTTAGCCGACTATATTCTTACCATAAATTCATCGACTAAAACTAGACTAAAACTAAAACTATTCACATGACTACATTATGACTAAAACTAAATTACATTTTCGTCAAAAGACTATGACTAAAACTAAGTCAAAATTTGCTGTCAAAATTAACACTGATCTGGACAACATTTTATTTTGAAAAATGGGCAGATTCTCTCCGTTAGAACCGTCTGCGACTCACTCGACACGTGTCCCAACGATTGTCCCGACGTTGCTACTAAAATTAAACCCACAGTCTTCACTGGTTCCCGTGCCTGTCGAAAGGCCTTTACACACAAATTTTGTGCAAATGTTTTGTGCGTCATAAATATTTTTCCGATTCGCCTATTCTTAATGTAGCTGTTCATACCGACAGCATCATTTCACTGGACAAATTTGGGCATTTATATTTTTTGGATCAAGTTTGATTTTTCTGACTTTTGCAAGCAAACAAACATCTTACCAGTCAAAGCACTGCATTTAGCAACATGTGAGCTTATAGCAAAAAATGTGCACCCATATACTGAATAAACAGTGATGTAGGAACAGTAAACTAATTAGGGATGCGCCGATCCAATATTCAGTATTGTATCGGTCCAATCCTGACCTAAATTACTGGATTGGATATTGGGAAGGAATAAAAAAATACAATCGATCTATAAAATTGCATTTCGCCCACATTAGCTTCATTACAGCTCCCTGTCATCATCTTCTTGTGGGTTTGCAGTTGACCAAACCAGCTTAGAGCTGCATTCCCGCCACCTACTTGAATGGAGTGGAGATCGAGAGTTAGGATGTTAGCTTGTTTCTATCGCGAGATCTGGCAACACTGTTTGTGTGTTGTGCTCACTGTGCTGAGAATTTCAGGTGTTATTTTTTTTCTCTACTTCAGGTCCCAGAATGAATCGCTATAAATGCAGTTTGCTAGCGAGTGCCACCATTAGCACTAGAGATCATTCGTTCCAGGACTCCTTCCCCATCAAAATATTTTTTATACTTTAATCCCTGATTAGTGACTGTGTAGGAGTGAGTTTTATGAAGCTTCAAGTATAATCATATGTGTTTGTTTTTATTCTCACATTTATTTGCCTGAGAAACTTTGCCTTATAACATAAACAAAATAGTTGCTTAATAACACAGAAGCACATAATGTTTGGTGCCAGCCAGCAACAGTGTTTGTTGTGGATATGTCTCTATCACTAAACAAATGCCAGTATTCTCTGTTGGGGTGCTGATGGTCATCCAGGGACCACAAGGAGACCAAACAGGAGATAAGGAAAAACTCAGAGGCCATACGAAAGGAGCAGCTGCTGAGACTCTTCTTCTCACACATATTTTGCATTGATATGATGTAACAGGGCTGAAGAGCTCTGAGTATATGAGCTCTGGACTGGCTTAGAAAGGAATCAGACTTTGTGAACTGATCCTGCTTACGTATTAGCTTAGTCATGGTTAGCTGTCTGGTCCCGGTCGATCTGTAATCTGTGTAGACAGGCTAATTAAATTTAATATTTGACTCCTTACTCTATTGTGTTGTGTAATTCCTGTCCGATAAACAAACTAGCTGAAACCTGAGGCCTATTCCAGAAAGCATGTTCAACATACTCTGAGTTGACCAACTCTGAGATCAGCAACTCTGAATTTCCTGTTCCGGAACAGCTGATCAGGGTTGGTTCAATCAACTCTGAGTATTTTCACATTGCGTTAGCGCATGCGTGAGTAAGAAAAAAAAGCCATCATCAATGGAGCGCCAACACCAGGATTCACCATGGAAATGGGTAAGTAAAGAGCGGAGCCTCCATTTTAATGGGATGGGTGGAGGATCGCATGTGTCAGTGTGGAGCATGGCAAGTGATTTAAATCAGCCTGACCCACTCTGTCATCATCATAGACAGAATAAACGTTTTCTATAAAATATATCATTTTTTAAATAATGTCTGATGTCATTTACGCAACTTGAATCTCCATCAGATGAAGCTAAATCCTAATTTCACATTTAATTGTTTAAGCTTTGTGTAGGCTGTATACTGTAGTGCAGGGGTCTCAAACTTGTGATCCGCGGGCCGCATCCGGCCACGCCCCCTACTTTCGGTCTGCGATTTGATGTCAAAAACATGACAATTTGGCCCTTTAAGTTACTTTTTTGACATTTCGCTAACTCCTCTTAATTGGAGGGGAAAGCGACATTAAACATTAAAGGAACATTAAAGGAAAACTTAAAACATAAGGAAAAAATACAGTAATAGGATGTGCAACTGGGTAGTATAATTTGGGGGAAAAAGAACAAATTTACAGAATAAATTAATTTGAACAAATATATAGACTGATGTAGTGACAACCGACAACAGCACAAGTTGAATCCGAGCTCATGTTCCAACTAATAAAGCTGCCAGTTACAGCACAAAGTAACCAAATTTTGTCATTAACTCTGGCTCTGACTTTGGGTAACCGGAAGTATTAAACCGTACAGCGGAAGTAGCAGTCAGTCATGGCAGCCTACGTATGCTCTTCCAGAAACCCGTGGATAGAGCCTGTGATCACCGATTTAGGTGATTTTCAATGGAAAATATGTTGAAATACATTCTCTGAATTTCAGACACCATAACTTGCAAAATGTTGATTTAAGTCACTTTAAATCCATTTAGTTCAGTTTTCACTATGCACCAGGTCCAGGACCATTGTGGCTGAATGGGAGAAACTAACATCTAACTGGGATTTCAGTGCTTGTAGAAACATAAACATCTGCAGATGAATTCACTTCTCTGATCGCTTTGCAGCTATTTTATGAATGAGGAAATTAATTGGAGTGTCGGACAGGTTGTTCAGGTGCAGCAGGAGGGGAGGAGTCAGAGAGACACTTGTCCTGGAATTTACGCATTGGCTGTTCAAACACAGAAGAAATGCGAGGTGAGGCAGTGCAGTGCTGTGGCTCACCTCTGGTGGCACTGTGTCACATACAATAAATGAAGCAGGTGGTTGGCGCATGCCCATTGTTGTTTCTCTTTATATCTCAATATACATGTTTGATTACACATGTGCTACATATGCTGATGTTCCACAGTCTGTCTAATATACTGAATGAATGTGTGTGACATGTTTATTCTTTGTGATCGGTCATAAATGCACAGTGAAAATACACAGGGGGAGGCAGAAAGTACCGTGCCGCATCGATAGGAGGTAGTGCTGCAGCAGTGCTGTCCCAGCAGCAGGATAGACATATGGATTTCATCTTCAAATAAAGGTAAGATAATGCATGTTTGGTTTTGATTTGTTTTGAACTTTATTTTTAAACAGTTTTATAGTCTTACAAAGATGAACACAACATAGGAATTAGATAACATATAGAACACAGAACAAATGGGTCACCAAGGGAGAGAGACAGTGTTGTATCACAAAAAAAAAAAAGAAAAAATAGGCAATTAATGTTTCAAATAGCACCGGGTTACAGTACAACTTACTGAGGTCCCAAGAGGAGTGAATGACATGGGGTTTTAGATTGGACACACCTGCTAAGAGCATGGGGACCCCTGTGTAAAACTTTCAGTCTTATCTTATTATCTGACATAAAGTCACATACAGTGTATCACAAAAGTGAGTACACCCCTCACATTTCTGCAGATATTTAAGTATATCTTTTCATGGGACAACACTGACAAAATGACACTTTGACACAATGAAAAGTAGTCTGTGTGCAGCGTATATAACAGTGTAAATTTATTCTTCCCTCAAAATAACTCAATATACAGCCATTAATATCTAAAGTGGCAACAAAAGTGAGTACACTCCTAAGAGACTACATCCATAAATGTCCAAATTGAGCACTGCTTGTCATTTCCCCTCCAAAATGTCATGTGACTCGTTAGTGTTACTAGGTCTCAGGTGTGTATAAGTAGCAGGTGTGTTCAGTTTTGTAGTACAGCTCTCACACTCTCTCATACTGGTCACTGAAAGTTCCAACATGGCACCTCATGGCAAAGAACTCTCTGAGGATCTTAAAAGATGAATTGTTGCACTATATGAAGACTGTTATATGAGAACATGCAAACTCCACACAGAAAGGTGTGGCCAGATGGTGAATTCATTTAATCACCTGTAATTAAAATTAAAAAAAAAAAACTTTCTCACTCTTATTTTTCTCTAAATTGCCCCAAAGTCGTGACTTACTCTGTTAACTTTCGTCATCCACCCTCACCTGCAGCCTGCAGCATCATCACGTGAGTCCTTTGTTTTTTTGTTTTTTTTTTTTTAGTCCTAGCCGACATCGCCACCCAGTGGGCGGAGGAGGCATTGCCCTCACTGTAGGTATTACGTCTCAGATGTGTCAGAGGGAGTCAGGGCGAGTCTCGACTGCAGACATCGTCAACGCGGCCAGGATGCTTATCAGCATGAAAAGAAACCATCGTTTTTCTCTCAACGGTATGAGATATTTGTGTTTGTTTCTCGTGCCTGTCGATCTCGCGGTTTGTCGAGGGCGTTTGTTCCCAGATAGGAAAGCTGTTATAAAGCGAGAGCACCGCCTCGCAGAATGGATCAGAATGAGACGGGTTTTACAGCCATAGCGAAGGACTGTGTAGCTGTTTTGGGTTTATTTTCATAATTATTATTAATACTACTAATAATTACTGCCTGTTTTAAAACGGTTCTGAGCGAAGTGTGGGTCACATCCTCCAGCAACGCACAGCTGCCTCCCTCAATGAGCATCAGACATTATGACGCAATGTTTGTTATTATTTGGTAGTGTCGATGAATGGGCATATATCCACACCTAGAGTGTGGTGGCAATAGGCCTATCATTTGGCGAAAGCTTCCATAAATAGATTTGTAGTGGGAAGCTTTGGCCTGCTGTTTATTTCCACACAGGCTGCCTGCTGAACGGACAGAATAACACCCAGTTTTATGCAGGTTTATAGAAGAGAATGTTGATGTGGGATTATAAGGAGTGTGTTTTATGTTGTTTTTTTATATGCACTGGTTTCATCCAGTATAATATTTACTGCTTTATGAAGCCACAGTTCTCTTTGATGTTCCCAACAGGCGCGAAAAGGATTAAATTTGATCTCTTGAACCATTCTTTTCATAACAGAGCAGGAACTGGGTTCTTTGGGGATTCAATTCTGTCTGCCCTCTTTGTCTTGTGCTCATGTGTGTTTAAGAGTGTTTTTGATTAAACTAATCATATTTGCCACTATCTGCAGAGTGTGTTGAGGAAAGTCATGAATTATACTCCTGAGAGTCTGTTTGCTTGAAACATAACATATAACCAAGCTTCTTTTCTAATTCTCAGTTCTTCAAAGAAGACCTTTATAGGCTTCTTATTTTTTCTGCTTTCTGCTGCCATCTGCTTTTGTTTGGAGTGAAATTGCATATTCTCCTCTTTTTCAGTTTGATCAGAAAGCAATTTATAGTTCGTTGTCCATGATTATAGGTGCATTCATGTGCCCATGGCTGTGGCAGACATTTCCATGCCGAGTAGCTGATTGTACACCAGACTCAAGGGAGAGCAGTGAGGCACAGGTCAGCTCTGAACCAAATCTGAATCAATAAATGGAAATGAAGAAGGACACTGGGGTTACAGAGGGACACAGGAAAGGGAGTTGGCTCCCAAAAAAAAATAAAAAATAGGAAAACACAGACTTGATGACAAAGGAAGGAGGAGAAGCTGAGGATGCACTGCAGTGCAGCCGGTGCTGACAGCATCTGCAGGGGGCGAACTGCCAGCCTGACAAACTGGGACATATTTATCTCCAGACCATCCCAGTGGACTCAGGAGCTCCTGAATATCTGCACTCTTACTACAGGCCGTTTTGCATGTTTCCCTGCAGCACGTTCACCATCTTTGTTGCCTTTAATGTTTGATTGGGGTCGGATGTCACCTTCAGGGCAACAGCTGGATGAGATTTAGCTGGGTGAGATTTAGCCTCTTGCTATGAAGAATTAACTAAATAGTTGTTGTCATCAGCTTTGGCGAGTGTTTGAGCTCTTGGAGTGGCCTTCTGTTCACTAAGCTGTCTCAGGTTAGACACTTTTCTGATTTTAACTTGCTTTCAGGTAAAATATGCATAAAATTAAATGCACCAACAGCAGCTATACAGTAAGATAAGGTGCACACACATTTAACATCAGCATAGAAATATATAAATGAGAATGAATTCAACTACTCTAAACACTGCGGTCATCACTCCCAGCAGAAACAGCCACTATGGTGGTCAGTATGCAGTTTTAACAGTTTATTCTTACAGTTAGCCAATATGTTTTAGTGGTTCGTTACTTCAATTTTTTGGCAGGGCAATGTTATGATAGTTATTAAAAGGAAAGAAAAGATGGGAGAAACACCCTTCACCATGTTGAGTGTTGACATTGCATAGATTGTCCACCAGAGGGCACTACACAACTTCCCTGTTGGCAACACCAAACACAATGACAAGCTGATCCTGGCAGCCTTGTGCAGAGAATAAACAAGTAAATAAGTAACTACACATAACACATTAAAAAAAAAACAACTATAATATATCAGAATGCCAGGTTTTAAATCACCAAATATCTGTATCAGTATTGGTCTTGATCTCTGGTTCTCAACAGTATCTACAGTTTTTATGTCACATTATCTTTGGGTGGTCTTTGCTTTCAGCATTAGGGGGTTTTGCTCAGCAAAATTATTTATTTTATTTTTATTTTTTTTGGCTCTGGGAGTTATTAGAAACAGTTTCATGACTAAAACATTTATTGGTTTCAACTAAGCATTTTGCAGATTAATCAATAAGGGCAGAAAACAAGTCACCTTCAACATTGCTGTACATACTTTAAACTACATAACTGACAAACAAAAAAGCAAAAAAAAAAGGTTCAAATAAAGAGAAAATATTGAATATTTACAGTGATGTGACTCAGAAAGCTCAAACTCAGACATAGTGCAAGCTCCCTAAACGTGGAAATGGAAAACTTCACTCATTTCAAAGGCTTCTAAAAAGTTTCCTTTGCACTGACAGTGTCACTGAAGACTTTAGATGCTGACGTGCACTCCTCATTCTTGGGCCTTGCAGGGATCTAAAGAAAGAATATTAATATGATTACTACTCATACACATAGTATTACTACTCATAGTAATAGCCTGATAATATTTACTCTTAATATAACACAAATTTGTGTAAAATTTCCGGTATGGTCTGATATATGAAGTACAGTTCAAATATCAGTCCAAATGACAAAGTTGCTTCTGCGTCTCACATTATAGTCCCTTAACTTCAATCATAATCAGAAGTAATGTGAGATGTTCTTTGTTTTCTGCAGTGATGGCATTACCTGGTTGCATACAGCTTTTCCGTAGCGTATGAAAGTGGCAAAGTGCTCGCAGTTCAGAGTGAAAAGATTATATTGAAAGGATTGATCAAGAAGGCCGTCACGGCGTAGCCTCATATCCTCGGGTACTGATGGTGTGAAGGCATGCCGGTTGTTACAAATCAACACCTGGGCTCCGTGTGGGACATTGACCTCACCAAGAGGGACTCTGCGAATCTTGGTTTCGCCGAGGAGAAGATCCCCACATACTGGGATGATTTTTTGCAGATAAGTACGTACAGTTGTCATTAGTTGCTTCTCATCTAAAAAACAAACAAACAAGCAAGTCATGTTGGTGTTATAGTTGGCCTGCTCAGTGAAAGCAATGAAAAGCATTCGTGTTGTCCTCACCTGCGACCGCAAAATGGATTACGTATCCATCTTCGTCATAGACTGCCCAGTGCGAGTATCCAACTGGGTAGGAGAATTCTATCAAATCTCCAAATTTGGCAGTGGACACAACATGATCAATCTGTGTTTATTAGAAAACACATAGAAGTAAGTAAAAATAAGACAAGAAGCAGTTAGTGAAAAGTCTCCACCCAGTTCCACACCCCATCCAGTCAGATAACAGGTTCGGCTACATTATAGCAAGTGGCTGACACATATTTTTAGTCAAAGGTAAAACTGATCCAGCTCTTGTCATTTAGCATTTGAATACATTTATTGTTGCAACAATATAATATTATTTTTGTGTTATTTTAATAGGGTAGATAGACTCACTGGCCACTTTATTAGGTGCACACGTTCAGCTGCTTGTTAACACAATTATCTAATCAGCCAATCACACTCAATGCATTAAGACATGTAGACATGGTCAAGACGACCTGCTGACGTTCAAAGTGAACATCAGAATGAGGAAGAAAGGTGATTGTGGAAGTAACATGGTTGCATGGTTACTAGACAGGCTGTTCTGAGTATTTCAGAAACTGCTGCTCTTCCCTCACTTCCTCACTTCTTTCACTACAGGGTCCGAAAAAGAGAAAATATCCAGTGAGTGGCAGTTCTCTGGTTCAAAGTAGCATTCAGACTAATTTGAACTAATAGAAAGGCAACAGTAGCTCAAATACTCATGACACCCAAGGTGTGCAGAGGAGCATCTTTGAACAGACAGCATGTCGAACCTTGAAGCAGATGGGCTAAAGCAGCAGAAGACCACCCTGGGTGCTGCTCCTGTCAGCTAAAAACAGGAAAATGAGGCTACAGTTCACACGGACTCACTAAAATTTGACAACAGAAGATTGGGAAAAATGTTTTCTGGTCTCGTGAATCTTGAATTCTGCTACAGCGTTTAGATGGTAGGGTCAGCATTTGGCATAAACAACATGAAAGCATGGATCCAGTGACCTATGTGCAACAAATCTGCAGCAACTGTGATGCTGTCATGTCAATATGGACCAAAATGTTTCCAGCACCTTGTTGAATCTGTGCAATAAAGAATTAAAGCAGTCATATAAATAGATAGAAAGATACTACCTGTTGCTGATAGTTCATGGCTGACTCCTCCTGGTTGTTTTGGGATAAAATGAGAACTGTGTTAGCTCTTCCAGTTTGTTTTATTAGGTGTGATGTGTGATAATCTTTGGAATCAGATGAAGGAAAGACAGCAGATTGCCTACTACATTCAGGGACCAACTAGAAAAGTAATAAAAGAAGCCGTTTCTGACAAGTCTCCACCCAGTTCCACTCCCCAGGAAACAGGTTCAGCTGCATTACATCAAGTTTATTTTGACAGATAATCTGATCTAGCTCTACCATCCTGTTAATTAAATAGTGAATACATTTTCTGTGTAAGCACTGTAAGGTAGAAAATTGTAAGTAAAATTTTACAGTAGGCAAAATAGTTCTCAGTACTAACTAAACTTTATTTGAGAATGGCTTCATTAAAATTCACAAAGAATTTGTGTGGAAATTTTCACCTTATTTCCATCAAGCAAATGACACTCAGTGTTTTTCATTGTTCATCAGTGCAATTCAAATCTAAACTCTCTTACCTTGAGTTAAAATTGTTAAATTGTTAAACTTATTGAGCTCCCCACTTTGTTACATTTTGTCATAAAGTATATTTCTCATATGGACTGCACATTAAAGACATTGGGTTTAAGATAACTCAGTTTAAGGGGCCACATTTTTTAGAATTTTCTGAATTTTTTTTTTTAGGTGAAGAAAACATTTATCAGCTCAACTGTTTAAGAAAGCACGGCTTTAAATAACTGATCTGTTGTTTATGCCGGCTCTTTATTGTTTAGGATATTTATAAATCCAATAACTTCGGGGGTTAGGATGTCCAATAAAAGAAACACTTTTTAGAAGTCATCTTGGGCTTTAGGTTGTAATGATGCCATCTTTTGTCTCAATTTTATAAAACTCTATTGGCCTGAACTAGCTGTCAGTTTGCTGATTGGCTGATCAACTATAAACAAGCTTTTTAGTGCATTTAGTACATTTCAACCTTTTTTTTAGTTCTGTGAAGCTTTTCAGATGCGACAGATGTCTGGGTTTAAACTGCCGGTTGGGTATAACAAACACTTTAAATATATAACCTTGGGCTTTAGAAATTTCTCAGTCATTTCTCGGTTTCACTTTTCAATTTCACAGTTGCCTGGATCATCCTTTTTGTGTAAAAATGGCAGAAATTTATAGGGAAAAAATCTGCTCATTATAACATGAGACATCTTCATGTAGCCTCTTTTGCCAAACCAGCAGTTGAAAATGTAAAGACTGGATTTTTGCTTGGAAGTCGACTTAAGTGATTATCATTCATCAGTTCTGATGATGATTAGCTGCTAAGTTGGACAGGCTATTTCAGCACTATTCCTAATAGTTTCATCTCCCCATAAGCAAACTGCGTGTATCTGATGACCATCAGACAGATGAAATGAAGATGATCCTTTGCTCCCTGCGGCTTTGCATTAGATTCTCTATTGGCTTCCTAGAGAGCTTCCCACATTGCCCCAGGCAGTGGCGATTACAGCGTGCTAAAAGCCAGCTCCCACTGTCAATGACTCCCACACGGCCTAATGAGGCACAGCATCCGTGCTGTAATTGTCATTTGTTTAGGTCTCACACAAAGGTGCCAAGACACAGATTAAACTGCCACGGAAAATCATGCTGACTGAAATGTGTATGTGTGTGAGATGCACAGATGATCTTTAGTGTTGCGTGCGTGTCACCGGGAGACAGCGTTTTCATCTGCACGTGTCATGTGACGTCAGAGAGGATTCATGTGTAAAAATAGACTTCCATTGCAGAGGTCTTCACACATGAATGGACAGAGACACACACGCACTCACACACACACACAGATGTTCTCCCCTCATCAACGTAGCATCAAATAAACAGCAACACACAGAGAGATGGGAACACATTGGCTCAACCCTGGTGTTTCTGCATGAGGGCAGAGGAGGAAGTGATCACGCTGAGCAAAGGCAAGTTGTATAATTGTGTAAGCACACATATACCAAAGAGGTTAACAGAGTCTGGCATCTCACAGGAAATGTTAACATTTACCTCTAAGGGGAATTTGAAGCAGCTCTGGCTGGTCATCAGACCACTTGCTGAATCTTTTTTCTTACTCTAAATGTTTCACATTTGCTCCATGTGTTATGCCAGACAGCATCCCTCACTGAGAAATATTGTTATTTAAAGATTTTTGCTTTCAAATCTATTCTTCTCTGTCTTTGCTGAAGTAAGAATGTGTTGCTTTGATACCAACAAAGAAAAAAAAGCAGCAGTGTGTCAGCTCACGGGACGAAAATAGATATAGAAACAGCTTGAATTGCTTTTACACTGGACGGGACATCGCTACACTATACAGTACTGTGCAAAGGGCTCGAGCAACCCCTCTTTGTATTTTGCTATGATGATGTCAAATAAGTGCAGTTATTTATTGTAACGTGTGCAGTGTGCATGGTACTGGTATTGCAGGGTGGATCAAAATCTGGCCCTGTGTCAGGTCTTTGCTGGATTTTTTTTCCTAATTCTTTAGGACATGACTTTCAGATACAGTTTATCTGTTGCAGATATTTATTTATTTATTTATTTTAGGTCTGACACTTATTTTGTCGTCCACTTGTCCAGTTTCCTCAAATCTTTTAAGGACAAACTGCACACCATGCAGAGATATGCCAAGTATTTGCATAAAAGCTTTTTGGAATCACCTTGTAAGTGCAAAAATGCTATTTTATGCCTGTCAAACTGTGCTCTCTCTGCCATTTTTCAGAGATTCAACTTAAAAAATGGGAGCAAATTGTGTTTTTTTGCAACAGGCTGCAAGTAACAAAGTGCCTAAAAATCCAAATTAAAATTGGTTCTTTGCTAAGTTGTCTGTTATGTAGACACAACACTGGTTCATCCCTTGACTTGAGTACCTTTTTAATTCTTGAATGATGGCATGAAAAAGCAGACAATGTGCCAAATAATAACTTTAAAAGACCCTCAGAAAGTCTGGAGAACTATTGCTCAAGACCATTTTAATACATTACAAGAAAGTCTGACTCCTAGGAAGCAAAATATAAAGAAAAAAAAGGAGTGGCTCGAGACTTTTGCACAGTACCGTACAATTACTTTACAATGACCTTTTTTAAGAGTTAATTTTGTCCCATTTTTGTGGTTTCACTGATTTCTTTAAGCATTTAAATAGAGTATTTATTGTTTTGGACTTGTGGTTGGAGAAAGCAGATAACCAAAGCAATAAATTCTTTATTAATTGATTTCCAGATTAACTGATTAAATGAAAACAATCCTTAATTGTAGCTCCATGTCTCTAACAGATCGACAGGCTCTAGATCAGCAGTGCTTTAATCTTTCGTCTCCTTCTGTTAGTTGGAAGAAGATGAAGTCAAAGGGGACTGAGGAGGGAAGAGGTGCTTAATGTTGCATGGGAGCCAGATCTCCTGTGCTGACACACTTGGCATAGCTTTAGTTTCCTGCTCCCTCTGTGTAGTATATAATTTTGGCAGGTGCAGCATCAGCACGATATCAACATGAGCAAACCCTGCATGCTGTGGCTTTTGCATTGTCAGCCCCATTGAAATGATTATTGTTGTATAAATTGATTTTATCAGAATGAAATAAACAGCATTGTTGTCATGAAAACCTGATTATATGATGCAAGAATCATCATACTTCAAATCATAGATCAGCAAGGTCTATGATGTGATTTGATTCAGAGAAGTATGTCCCATCTACAAGCAAGCCAATGCCCATATTTTGTCAACATAGAGTGTAGAGGATGAGTCATACTGATTTCTTCTTCTTCGTCTTGTTTTTTGTTCCTTCGTCAACATGTTGTCTGAATCCTGAGCATCGGTCCACAGATGATGAGCACCTTTGTTTCTGATGAACTCCCATCAAATCAACATGTCAAATTATGCCTAAAAATAAACATTATAAAATTAAATTTGGCCTTTCTTTGTGAAATGACACCATTAATGTCCGTTTACTCATGAGTACTGGCACTGCTTAGACATAGAAAACCTGAATTAGATACTCAGAGTTATTTGCACTGAATTATAAAAAGGTATGAAATTAACTGGTTGTGGAGTGTAGCATCAGGTATCTGAGAATGTAGAGTCAGTGTGCTGCGGTGCTTTTTTTTATATTCTACAGCTGTGTGAAGTGTCACTTTTTCCTCCCAGAAAACGTTCTCACTGCCTATATTAGCACATTAACATGGGAAGAAAATAATTGGAGTGACAACAAAACCTCCACAGTGCTGTTCATCTCAGAATGGAGCATCTGTGGAAAAATAATCTGGCTAATATTAGTTATTCATCCTTTAACCTTGTGAAAAGACGAGTGTAACAGGATGCTGAGCATGTGTGCTGCAAACGGCATCCTTTAAGTGACTAACTACACGCATATTCATATTTTTCTGAGCTCAGCTGCTGTTGTGATGATGGGTTTGATATCAATATGAAAGAGCTGAAGATGTTCGGTCTGATTCAGCCTTGTGTCTTCGTTGCAGGTTCTGCAGTGACAGGAGTGTGACCGCTCAGATCGACACAGACACACATCTGAAACGAAGACTTTACGTGCAACTTTTGTCTTTGCGCTCGACGTCGTTCTGCTCTTATTTTTACTCAAAAACAAAATCCTCACACCTGACGTGAATCCGCCATGTCTGGGAAGGAGCGCAGCCCCCGCCATCGGCCATGGTCGGTCTACCGGGCCAACACGTTTGATCTCTCGTCTGAGATGATGGGGTTGGCTCTCTCAGGTAACCAAGTAACAGCTACTATGGTAACCTTGCTTCATTGATGATAACATTTCAAGGCGCTTCTCCTCATCCCTCTTTCTCTCTCTTTCCCACAGGAAGCAGTCAGGACCCAGATGAGCCAGTGCTGGAGTTCAGCGTGGGTAAGTTCAGGAGTTTTGTACTTCTGCACATTGCTTTACTCCTCATTAATGAACCACAGTACTGCACTGGGTAATATGCCCCTTCATTTTTATGATGAACAGGGGTACTGTGTTGCATTATATGTGTTTAAAATGTTTACTTTGAGTTACTAATCACTCTATACACTAAAAACTCACTTATCTATCATATGTCTGCAAGTCCACAACAAGTTAACTCTTCTTGAAGGTGTTCTTTGGGTGTGTACACTCTGTGTTTTTGCCATATGACATGCCTCATCCTTTAAAGCTGTACTAATCAATCACTACCACATAGGAATAAGGTGCTGCTTGTCCAGAATGATGCACATCATCTCACCTCTGTGCAGCATTTTAGCATATTTTACATCCTCTCAATGCTTTTGTCATAAGATGAGGACCCGGTTGCAGACTCATATTCAGGCAGATGTAAACAAAAGGAAAACCTTTATTTAGGCCGATTTCAGAGTCCAGAATTACAAAGTCCACAAGATGCAGAGAAAACCGAAACCCACACTTCATAAACAGGCAGGGAGACACTGCAGCCAGATAACAAAACGCAGGTGAAGATAATCAAAGACAATGAGCCGGGAGGAGAAGAAAGACTAAACACAAGCATGAGAACTGCAACTAAACTGAGAAATGCAGACACATGAATGAACTTAATACAGGCGAGTTGACACAACATGATGTGACAGGAAATACTGTGAGAATAAAAATAAGCCTGATACACACTGGAACTATGAACCAAAGGTTTGCCATATATGAAAGTTGCTGTGAACAATAATAACAACCAAGGAGAGAACGACTTGAATAAGGATCTCTATCCCCAAAAAAACTATTTCAACAAATATCATGACAGCTTTGGTTTCTTTGCACCCTACTCTGATGTTTAGCTGGGCTGTAGCCAGGTTTTCAATGAATGCTGATAATCCTGCTGTATGCTTCCTGCCCAACAGATAAATAATGAGCTAGATAGTGAACAGAGCCTGATATTTCCCTAAGAAGCAGTAAGAAAGCAAAAATTGAGAGAAATGAAGCCAGAAACATGACTTTGTAAAATACATGTATTCTAGCCTGACACCTTTATAAGGAAATATGTCAGTAGTTTAGTTATAACTGTTCCACTAACTCTGACTAAAAAGTTGCTACATTCTACTTTAAAAAATGGTGACAGGGCAGTGATGCTCTGGTTTTTTTGTTTTTTTTTTTATTCTTATTCAGTTGAGAGAGACACAGAAGCATCCAATGACTGGCTCTTTATCCACCATAGAATTACTCAACAACTGCTGCTTATCAAGTACTAACTACTCAGAAATACTGTAACTTAATTCTTAATTCCTCCCATTGCTAGGGATTACGGACCATCCCACTATTAAATCCCCCAGTTTGTAATCTCCTGTGTTTAAATGTCCCTGCAGCCTGCAGTGAGCTGGTGACTCCTGCACTGGACCGTAAGCCAACCAGCTTTGTGGCCGTCAGCTGCACCACTCCACCCCAGGCCTTCTGGACCAAACACGCTCAGACTGAAATCATAGAGGTATGCTGCTGCTACCTCACTGGCACTTCCTCCCTGCAGTTGGATGCTTACACTCCCCTTTCTCCCACCCTCTCACTGCCCTTCTCCTTCTTCAGGGCACCAGTAACCCCATCTTCCTGAGCAGCATAGCATTCTTTCAGGACTCCCTGATCACTCAGCAGACGCAGGTCAAGCTTTCTGTGTATGATGTAAAGGACCGCTCACAGGGCACGGTAACCCCCCCCCTCCCCCAACATAAGAATATTTTCTTGCTGAATCAATGCTGTCTTTAGATTTCCTGTTGGAAAGTAAATAATACTCTTAATTACCAAATCCTTTATAGTCTACTAATATCTGGGTGAAATCCTCTAAATCCTTTTGGGTTGTGTGCTTTTATATGACAGATGTACATGCTTGGTTCTGCCATGTTCTCTGTGAAGGAGCTGCTGCAGGACAAACACCACAGACTGCACCTGACTCTCAGGTAACAGGCAGGCAGAGCACAAATGTAACTTTTCAATAAAATGATATCAGCTGCAGGCCACGTTTGGGTTT
This sequence comes from Archocentrus centrarchus, assembly GCF_007364275.1. Classification (NCBI taxonomy): domain Eukaryota; kingdom Metazoa; phylum Chordata; class Actinopteri; order Cichliformes; family Cichlidae; genus Archocentrus; species Archocentrus centrarchus. The sequence continues at coordinate 22,592,779 of NC_044366.1, read as the reverse complement.
GAGGATGCTGCTCTGACTTGATGATCACTTGATATGTCAGGTCAGCGGAGAACGAGCGTGTGGGCAACATCACTGTCATTGCCTGGCAGATCGAGGAGAAACGTGAGCAGAGAGCTCCAGTCGCAAGATTACAGAGGGGGGATACTGTTAATGGAAGGGTAGGAATTCACCAAAAGGACTTAATTAATTTAAAAAAATAATAATATTTGTAAACTATATATAACATCATGTTTTTTCTGACTTTGTTGGACATGTGAAGGTCAGAAGGATTTCTGTATGCAAACATTATTGTTTATGTGTGTATCAGATGGTTCTCCCTGTTGATGAAAGCCTAACTGAATCCATGGGCATCAAATCCAAGTCTTCGTCTTTGTGCAAAGATCCGCTGCTAAAGGCTGGTGAGTGTACTCCTATGTGAACTGTGGCCAGCTGTTGTTACTCTGACCTATGGGTGAGTTTAATAACAAATAACATCTAGTTTGTTTTCATAACATCAATGTTTGTTTTAGTGTTCGGCGGCGTCATGTCACGGACGTACCGTTTCCCCACTACGGACGGTAACCACCTGCGGATCCTGGAGCAGATGGCAGAGAGCGCGCTCTCCCTGCATATTCCTCGACAGTATGTCAAACTGTTGCTGGAGGAGGACGCTGTCAGGTATCATCTGAAAGATGTCTTTATTTCTTGGAGCGGCGTGGTGGTTCCCAACATTTAACACATGTGAACCTTTTAAGAAAGCCATCTCTACTTGTGACCATAGACTGTATATAAAAGATGGACGTAGTGCCATATTGTCAGCCACTGGTTCCTGGATTCTGAAGCCTCTGGTTTAGCTTTAAGCCAGGTACCAGCGTGGCTTTTTGAAGCCATTAGTGACCATATTTGGCCAAGAGGATGGAGTGTTAAGTTATCAGCTTAAGCTAGCATGTTTGCTTGGTATGCCATCAACATTACTAATAGGTGTAAATCTTTTACCATACATCTCCACTGCTTTAACTTTGCATTCTCATTACAGTAACACCATGTTTTTGTTGATTTGATGAAACTGGTCTAGACTCAGTGTAAAATTTTTACAGCCTTTTTCCCCCATCATGAGATGCTATTATGCCACTTGTGAGTAATCACAAGCTCACAGATTGTTTTCATTAAATACTTTTAAACTGCCTGAAGATAGAAAACTGCTTAACACCCCCCCCCCCCCCAAAAAAAGCACAGATTTGAGAAAACAATTTAGAAAGACATCATGTCTCCAACTGCAGGCGCTGTTCTAATGGTTGGTTTTAATGTCTGTAATTTAATGAGTTTGAACTCCTTAACTGTTATGTTCATTTGCTCATTCAAATTTTAACTGAATGAGCACCACAAAACGCACACTGTGAGCTTCTCCCTGCCTCAGCTGGATGCCCTGATTGTTACTGCGTGTGTGTGATTCGCAGGGTGTGCGAGCTGGAAGAACTGGGTGAGCTGTCTCCATGCTGGGAGAACCTCAGGAGGCAGATCATTACTCAGTACCAGACCATCATCCTCACCTACCAGGAGACCATAAGTGACCTGCATGAATATAAGGGTTAGTTCCATAATATACACTGTAAAGGGGCATTAAATTGATTTTAAGTGTCAAAATCTGTGTTGCACAATATGTCCAAAAACATTTTAAGTTTGGGGATGGTTCCTGATGTCATGAAGTCAACAACATCTATCTCTGCCTTCCTTATACAGAGTTACAGATAACCTCATTCTCTCCTTTCTGCTGCCTCGCAGGTCCTTCATTTAAGTCTAGCACCTTGAAGGCTGAGAGGAAGTTGGAGTTCATTCCCACTAACCTGCATATCCAGAGGATGAGAGTACAGGGAGAGTCTGGTTACGGTACGAATTTGTGTGCAAATATTTAATGCATGTCTTCTATGACTTTTAATACAACTGTTTTTCATGGATTCCCTCCCTTCTTTATTTATTTTTCTCTGACCTTTAATCAGACTGGACATATGATGTAGTGACTATCGGTGCGCCTGCAGCACATCATCAAGGCTTTAAAGGCTGCGGCCTCCGAAAACTGGTGCACAAGCTGGAAGAAGCCAGGAAACAGTGAGTTGTTTGAAGCAGAGCTTGTGAGATGAATTTCATGGTTGTGTTTGATTTGAAGTTTATAACGAACCTTTTTTGTTATCTTTTTGTTGCATTCGATCAGAACCCATGGAGAGGACAGGTATGGTTGTGTATATTTTATTGCCAGTTTGCTGCATTGTCTTGTAATTTAAAGTGTGCAAACCACACCGCACTCGTTTCTCTATTAACTCTCTTTTTTTTTTGTCTTTCACATGCACATCAATGCACACCTGATGCTCTGCTGGCTCTAGCTCTAAAGGAATGGCATACCAGCCTCAGGATGTTGTAAAAGCAAAGGAGCTGATCGGTCAAATTAACACTCTAAAGACACAAGTGTGTTACTACACCGAACGTCTGTCCCGAGCTGCCAAGGAACGCTCAGCCAATGCTTTGGAGAGAACTCTGGCCATCCTAACAGAGAAGGTAAGACTGAACTGCAGGGATCTTTAATATGTTCATTTATACGAATATATAAGGCAAAACAGTTTGTACAATTCTAACGACCTTCAAATTGAGTCTTTGGTGTGAACACCTTTATTCTTCAGCACAGCCTGAGCTCTCTGAGGCAGCTTTCTTGTCATTTCTTTAAGCAGTGTTCAGGAATAGTTCTCCAGGCTTCTTGAAGGACATTCAAAGCTCTTCTTTGGATATTTTGGCCTTTTGTTCTGTTCTCTGTCAACATGATCCCACACTGCTTCAGTAATGTTGAGGTCCGGGCTCTGGGGAGGTGAATCAATGACTGATAGTGTTCCATTGTGTGTTTTTCTATCCAGGTGTGTTTTTAGTGCATTGGCAGTGTGTTTGGGATCATTGTCATGCTGAAAAATGAAGTTATTATCAATCCAGGTGGTGATTTAAACTGTGCTCTCTTTGCCATTTTTTCATAGATTCAACTAAAGAAATTAAAATAAATTGTGTTTCTGTGACAAGGTGCTAGTAACAAAGTGCCTAAAGACACCATTTCAAACTGGTTCTTTGTTAAATTTTTATGTGTAGACACAACATCAGTTCATCCCTTGAGTTAGGTGTTTATACTTGAATGACTCATAGGTCAGTGTTAAGTGGCTTAACAAAGGCAACAAAGGATCCTCATACTCGCTTTCCACATTGTTTTGATTTTTAAATCTCTCGCCTTTATGTCTCAACTCTTATTGACATAATAGAAATGGTCAGCAAAATTAAATGTTTTTAAAGTGAATTCTGGTAAACAAGTATAGTAAAACAATATGTTCTCTTTTTTGGATGAGAATTAATACTTCTACTGTACATTTTAAGGAAAAGGCAGGATACTCAACTGGCAGACAGGCTCCAAATATAAAAATTAACTTTAAGGAAACCAGAGAGAGACAAAAAATGGCAAGAAAATCCAAAAAAAATCCCACTAGGAATCATTTTTAAAGTCCAGAAAAGGTTATTATAGAAACTAAGGACAATGTAGGAAAGGAGTTTGAAAACCTGACAGACTAACAAAGACTGAGGGAAAGGACGCGGACTAAATACACACCAAGCAGAGTAAAGCAATAACACAATCAGGGAGGAATGCAGGCAAGAAAAGAACTTAGACAGGAAGTGAAAACAGACAACCAAACAAGTAAACAAACTCCAAAATAAAACAGGAAGTTACTAAAGAAACACAAATAAACAGTGGAGAGGACACAGAGAAATGAAAAAGCATTAAGTCTGAGAAATAAAACTAAAGAGAAATGAATAATATTTCAGATCATAACATACCAGTGTAGATCATGATGATACTGACATCGCTGTGACTGCCAGACAACCTCTGATTCTTACAAACTGACGGACCAGGATTAATAAATAATTCAGTTTCGCTTTATTGCCTTTTTAGAGCCATTAAATTAAATTTAATGTTAGGTAGTTGGAGTGGTTGACAATATGTTTTAATCTATATCATAATGCATGATGATAAAAACAGATAAGTCTTTCTGGCTTTTGGCCTTCATGTTTCAAAAACCACCCACATCACCTAATGTCTAATTTCCCCTCAGTGTCCTGGTTCATGACCAGTAAGGATAATTTTGGCAAGTTACTGCTAACATGCCTTCATGTCATTTCTGTAGTATAAAACTTCTCAGTATAACTTAAACATCTCTGTGTGTCCTGCTGCTCTCCTCCTGCAGACCCGTCAGCTGGTGACCGTGTGCGACTCCAAGCTGCTGTCCACAGCCATCATCGCTCTGGCAGCTGCCCGCCCAGAGTTCTCTCAGCAAAACACCCCATCGCCTTCCTCCTCCTCCCTCTCGCCCTCGTCTCGCTCGCCATCTCGCTCTCCCTCTCGTCACCCTACCTCCCCGTCCCGTGCCGCCACCTCACCCTCTCGCCACACAGTTCCTCTGGAGGGCAGCGAAGGGGCTAAAAACAAGCGCGCTTCCATGCAGGCAGATTTGCATGAAGAGGAATGGGTAAGAGAAGAGTCTTTCGGTTGATTTTATTAAAAAAAAAAAAATACATATATTATATTATATTATATTTTATTTATATATATATATATATATATATATATATATATATATATATATATATATATATATATATGTATATGTATAAAAATGTGTGTGTCTGTGTGTTCATTTTCATTATGTGTTGTTTGTGTGTGCAGGAGAAGATTTGGCTAAACGTGGATAAAAGCCTGGAGTGTGTGATCCAGAGAGTGGACAGGCTGCTGCAGCGAGACAAACTCCAGAGTGACAGCAGCTCCGAGGACGTCTTCCTGCTGGCCAATGAAGAGCCAGGCAGCGCTAAGAAAGGTAAATGCACAGAGGAGGAGATTATTTCTATATGAATTCATGTAGTGATCTCACTCCATCTAATATGAACAAGGGTACAGGTAAAAACATTCTGGAGCACAGAAAGCGTCTGCAGTGTCTGATTATGATCCTGAAGCAGACTCTGGCATGCTGTTTCAGCTCTGTTGATCATGTCTATTGGTTAACTGCTGAAATATAATTTTAAGATACAAGTAGAAGTGGAAATCTAAACAGCCTTTATGTTCTCTCAGTTGCAGATAGCAGCCCAGAGGTTGAAAAGTCGTCCCCAGGTAAGATCAGTGTTTCCTTTACAAACAGTAGGTGCTTGAAAGAGTATCACAGTGTGACACACGATGATTAAAAATAGGTAGCATAGATAATAACCACATGATTGAAAGATGTTAAGCAAATGGAAAAAAAGACGTCACATATAAAATCATTGCTTAAAAGCAAATCTAAAAGAATCCTTATCCTTACCTCCTCAAAAGGTAGAGCCAAAGCCGAGGGGCCCTGAAGGCAAAAGCACTGTCACCTTTAGATTTCAATCTTGACTTTGAAGCAGCCTAGAGGGCTGCAGGATCTGAGGCTGCTAACTGGCTAAATATAGGGTTAACGTTTCTGCTATGCAGCCTGGGGCCAGACCCAGACCACTTTTAAAAGTGACCAGTAAAGCCTTAAATTCAATTCTAAAGTCTTCAACGAGCCAGTGGAGAGATCCAGGACAGGGGTGAGGTGATACTGTCTGCAAAAACCAGTAAGAGCTCTAGCTACTCCATCCAACATCTGATAAAACCAAAAGAGATCTCTCACTTTTTTTGCTGATGTTTGATTGATGCATATTTAGTTGTTATCATTTGCATACAAACCGCTCCAAATTTCAGATATTTTCTTGCAAATAGATTTAAAAGAAAGCAAAAAAAAGGCACACATCACATTTTTCAGGTGTTTTCAGTCCTTCTGTCTTTAAAATGCTCTGTTTCTGTTGGTGATGTCCTCCCAAACCCCTGCAGGAGAGTGGAGCGAAGCGCTATATCCTCTCCTCACCACGCTGACAGATTGTGTGTCTCTGATGAGCGACAAAGCCAAGAAAGCCATGGTGTTTCTGCTGATGCAGGACAGCGCCCCCACCATCGCCATGAGCCTCACCATGCAGTACCGGCGCGATGTCGTCTTCTGCCAGACGGTCTGCCACTAACCACTATAACTGTACTTGTACAGTATATTAAACTCATGTGCATGTAGGTTTGGATACTTATTACTCAGTGATTGTAATGATGTGACTTGTGCTGCTTACAGCTCACCGCTCTGATCTGCGGCTTCATTTTAAAGCTGAGGAACTGCCTCTGTGACTCAGGCTTCCTCAGGCAGCTGCACACCATCGGCCTGCTGGTGCAGTACGAGGGCCTGCTCAGCACTTACGGTAACTTTGTTTGTGGATGCGTTTAAATAGAAATATGTGATTTCACAATGTATAGTGTGCATCATCCACTAAAGTCAAAAAGGATGCTTAATGCAAACACTGATCCTGAACAAGATCTGCATGAAATTTCACAGAAACTACCATCATCATTATTTTTAGTGGGATGAATTTTCCGTCCCTGTAGGATTAAAATGAAGTTCAAATGTAAGAAGACAAAAAAAAAAAAAAAAACAGTGAATCACAACATCTCAGAGATATGAGCATCTGGTCTGTAAATTTGGTAGCATTTACACAAAGTTATTATTTCAAAGGTTATGTCAAATAAAACACATGTTCCAACACTATAGGATGGACCAGAGAAATGTTTAATATTCATAAGACAAGTTTTAAAATAGCATTTTATTTTCTAAAAAATAAAATCCTTATTCTTAGGCAGCAATTCGTCACCCTCCTAAAAATGTATTTCTTGCAATCGCTGTGTCAGGACTCCAGAGGCAGGGACTAAACTTGGACTTTAGCTGGAGCACAATACATTAACAAAACACCACACACACTAGAACCTTGACTTGAACATGAGTGTTAACATGAAGATACACAGCGGGATGAGACCAACGACTCGACAAGGACGAGGGCGTGTGCACAGAAGGATAGGCAGGTACACTGAGAGAAACAAGACACATCTAACCAGGAACAAAACTCAGATAGCTAAACTAAGGAGGCCTGAGGAAACAAATACACTAAAATTAGGAACATAACCGTAACACAGCAAAAACCGGGAACTATAACAATAAAAGAATCTTTAAAAAGGAAAACGAAACCCAACTTTGCAAAACTACATAAAACAACAACTTAACATAAATAGGAGCTGAGGCTCAAAATCAAAATGCTGGGTCAACAGACCCAAGATTATGACAATGTTATCCCTTCCATAACCTAAATATATTTCACGATATCTATCCACACTTGAATTGTGTGTCTCATTGGTGCTTTTTTTTTTTTTACAAGCAAATATCAGGATACTTCACCAGGCATCTTGCCTTGAAAATCTACATTTCATGAGAATAAAGTGGAAAACCCACATTGCCTCAAACATTTTTTTCAATCCAAATTCTTGCTATACATGAGAGCTGGTACATTTCCACTGGAATTTACATAATCTCAACCAGTTCTAATCTGATATTGAGAAATTGCCTCCTTTTTCTCATTTTCCTGTAATGTGTCCCATGGTGTGACTTCTTTTGTGTCAGGAAGTCTTTATAAATTCTAGAGATGACGCCCCTTAATTGAATCATTTCAGTAAGCACCAAGGAGGTCTGGTTCATATCTAATGGTATCTAACTGCACACCTGGAGGAATCTGAAAAAGTCATATTTTTCTAGGTGATATCCCTCCCTCAAACTTTCAAAGGTTTTTAATTTCCTCCTTTTTGTTAGTGAGTAGAATGTTTGTAATCTCTTCAGATTTTCAGCAGAGCCTTTTAGGCTTTTATAAGCCAGTATTGTAAGCACTGGGAGATCTAGCATGAAAAGTCGGAGTGCATGTTAATTAATGGTTTAATATTCAGATTAAAAGTCAATCAGAAATCACACCAGATTTGTGCCATCTCTGGTGGAGTCAGTGATTTCACTGTTCTTGTCATTCCTTTGCCAATAAAGGTGAGGAGCTGGCCATGCTGGAGGATATGAGCATCGGCGTGATGGACCTGAGAAATGTCACCTTTAAAGTCACCCAGGCAACTTCGGGTTTCAGCCCCGACATGCTGCCCGTGATCACGGGAAACAGGAGCGGCTTTAACGTCAGGGTCCCGATGCCTGGAGCGATGTTCGACACGCTGCCACGAGAGATTCAGAACGGGATGCTGCTGCGGGTGCAGCCCGTCCTGTTCAACGTCGGCATCAACGAACAGCAGACTCTGGCTGAGAAGTGAGTCTCTGAGAGTAGAGGACAGGAAAGGTTCAACGCTTCAAGGTAGAAAGAGAGACCCGTGGCAGTTTGAAAAAAAAAGCCAGTGAAGCATGAGAGAACAAACATTTGGTTTTAAAGCATATTTTAAAACCTAAATATTAAATCTGAAATTTGGAACAAAAGAAGGGTGTGTTAGGCTTGTTTGCTAAATGTATTTAATTAACAGTGTTGTGTAGGTCCACACAGGTTATAAGCACCAAATTTGATATGGCAGATAACGAAACTGTTTTTAGATGTTATTTGATGTGTTTTAGCATGAGGTTTCACTGTAGAAAGTATAGAAGAGATTTTAAGTCCCTAAATATTCGAAGACCAGGTTGATAAATGTATGCGCTCTTTTTCCTTGATGTTGCGTTAAATTTTCATGTGCAGTAAATGAACCTCCATTTAGTGCAGAAAGGCCAAACAGGAACAGCCCGTGTGCTGTGTTAAGGAAAACGTTTAACTCTAATATCACACGTGTGTACAGATTCGGAGACACATCACTGCAAGATGTCATCAACATGGAAAGCATGACCCGCCTCAGCTCGTACTATGACCAGTTTAAAGAAGTCCTTCCAGAGGACTGTGAGTTAAATCTATTCCTTTATTAGTAAGAAAAGGCATATTTTTTTTTTTTTTGTTCTTCACTCTCCACTCGTACCGGTGTCTCCTCAGGTCTCCCTCGCTCACGCAGTACCACCAGCGTGCCCGAGCTGCTCAAACTGCTGAGCCAGAACGTGAACGCCAAGAAAAACAAGAATGTGGAGATCCTGTGGCAAGCAGCTGAGGTAGACCCTCGTTATCATGACCTCTAACTGTAGCCCCCCTGAAATGTAAAAGGTCTGTCTCTTTCATCTAAATCCCTTCCTCCAAATCCTAAAGGTATGTCGCCGCTTGAACGGAATGCGTTTCACCAGCTGTAAGAGTGCCAAGGACCGCACAGCCATGTCTGTGACCCTGGAGCAGTGTCAGATCCTGCAGCAGGAGCACGCCCTAGCCCCACAGGTCTTTTATCAGGCCTTGGATTGTATGCGGAGGTCAGTCTCTACACCTGAAACTGAGGGGGGGGTGAAAAAATAATTTGCCAACAATAACAAAAAAAAAAGAAAAGAAAAAATGTGTCATGTCTGTCTCTCCACAGTGAGGGCTGCAGGAGAGAGAACACCATGAAGAATGTGGGATGTCGTAAATATGCCTTTAATGCTCTCCAGCTCAAGGCCTTTCCCAAACAATACCGCCCTCCAGAGGGGACATATGGGAAGGTCGAGACCTAAGTGGACTCTTCTATTTGGCAGAAACCAAAAGACTGAAAGGGGATAATGATGATGGCACTACACAAAGAAAAGTACCAACACAAACTGGAACAGCGGCCCTTTGTTCTGTGCTTAGTCACTGTTAAGATAATAAATGTCCAAGTGCCAGTGCTTACTGTAGATTGTTTTATAGCAGACTCCCCTCTCCTCTCAGTAGTATTAGAATCAAACACTTTGCACGCACACACACACACACGCACACTTCACAGCCACAGTCAGCTTTCTGTGTTACATTGTAGCCAGTGTGCAGACAGCATTTGCTACTGTACCAGTTGTAGCATCAGGAAGCACACAGCCTCTCTGGATTCATTTCGATTTTGTCTCCTTAAAAAGGAGATGTGCAAAAGTCTTAAACCTTTTAGAAGAATGATGTGGCACACAGATCTATTTGTAATCAGCTGAGCAGCTGTTATTTGATGCCGTCACACTCTCAGTTAAGAAATGAGAGTGGTGATGATCTATGTTTTTTTCTTACTGTCAACAAATTTGATGCAGAAACAAAATATCAACAAAAAGAAATAAAAACCATCAGTATATTATCTGCACATCCAGTGCATTAAGCCAGTTTCAGACGTGGGATGAATACTGGATTCATCAATCTGTGAAAGCGTCACTTTACTGTTAAGGTTCATCACACCTTCATTCAGACACACCCACATCCACAACAAAATACTTTCAGCTACTCCCTCATCACAAGGGAGTGCTACATGACTGATTTGGCAGTTTTACATCAGATGTCCTTCATGACACAATACCAAAGGGGATTTGGGGCCTCCAGTTGGAATTCAACCAGCAACCACGTTTGCCAAGCAAATGTGTAAGCTACTACAGTATGGAGCTGGTTTACTATTGTGGAGATGCTGCTGTGGTGTTTTAGGTAGTGGAGCAAAAAGAGTTTTGTTTTTTTTCTGAAGTCTGTCTGTTATAATCAAAAGCCTAAAAAATGTTGAGCCAAGCCCAAAGTACAGTACTATAAAATAAATTGGAAAATAACATGTTTGAGAAGATTTTTTAGGGTTTAAGGGGTTCTTTCTGTGGAATTTTTTCACAGTGGAAAACATAAAGACCAGTTTCCCCCTTTGAGGCAACACAAGATAAAAGAACACTGTTTTTGATCTACGTAATAACGTGAGGCTGTTTTTCAAATATGAAACCAAAAGAGAAGCTGCCCACTAACAGAAGCTAGTAAGCTGTGACAGGACACAAGCTGACTGCTGCCGGCTGGAGCTGCCTACATGTAACTTTAACTCGTGCTGCTTTATATCCACCGTAGGCAAAACGCAAGACAATAAAGTTTATTTAGAACTTGTTAGAGATATTTCTCGGGACCTGTACTGCTCTGCAGGATGACAGCTGTTAAAATCAGAGAACTTATTAATTTATTTTTCCTTTAGGCTCTTGTCTCTACATCTTTCTACAAACACATGAATATTCTGCACCACATCACTCTACAACAAGCACAGATCTTTAATGAGTGCAGTATATATCTGACACTGCTCTGACATTTATATTGAAATGATGTCTTACCTAACTTCTAGGGTTCTTTTGATGCTACGCAAAAAGCATTAAAAGGAGAACTGGCTGACAAATTGTGGGTTTCAGAGTGGGGCACCACATTATCCTACAACTCTTAACATATCTAAGGAAACGTAGGACATTTCTGCAGGATCATATGCAGCACCATAGTGGTTTGATAGCCCTTCAAACTTAGGTTTTTATTAATTAAAGCCGTTTGTGTTTTCAGTCCTCGGATGAATTATGCAGAACTTCATGATTGCAATTAGATTAAAAAAAAAAAAGTCGCTATTTTATCTGCATGAAAAGATCTTCAGCTAGACACTATTGCAAATGTACATCATTGCAGTTTTGCAGTGATCTGTGGAATATTTGCAATTTTGGCTATCAACGAGCACTTAATAAAGCTTTTTAGACTTCAGTGAAATAATGCATATTGCATTATTGTACTAACCAACACCTCTTCTCTTTTGTTTTGTGTTTAACAGCTCTGTGCTAAAATGTATAATGTGCAATACTTGCAGAGAAAGGGATTTTATTTTGAAACTGTTATTTCTGTTAACATGGCTGGTGCTGCCAAATGCTGTTATAGTTTCATCCTTTGTTCTCGAGTAAGTTATGACTTTGTTCTGATTAGTTGTACATGCACACAGAATGAATGGGTTGCTTGGGAGCAACCTGCACCCCACAGAGGTATAAACTGAACCTGGATAATGAATAAAGGCTTATCAGTGGCAAAGTGGTGTGTCTGTGAATTAAATTAAATATTATGGTTTTTGCTACACATGTAAAAGCAGCATAGTGGTGCTAGTGCTGTTGCCTCCTCCCTGTGCCTGCAGGGGTTCGCTCCAGATACTCTGGCTCCCTCCTACAGTCCAAAGGCATGCATGGGTTAGTCAGTGGTGGTCAGAAGTTTACATACACTCATGTCATGATAATTTTGGGCTTTTAATTATTTCTTTAAACTGTTCCAGGTTGGAATGATTGTACAGCATACAGTGCATGAAAAAATTATTTCTTCAATCTAAAGAAACTCAAGAACAGCTGAGAAACAAAGTCACTGATCTATTAGTCTGCAAAGGGTTACAAAGCAGTTTCTAAGGCTTTGGGATTCCAGTGAACCCCGGTGAGAACCGTTATCCACAAATGGAAAAAACTTGGAACAGTGGTGAACCTTCCCAGGAGTGGCTACCAAAATTACTCCAAGAGCGCATCCAGGAGGTCCCAAAAGAACCCAGAACAACATCTAAAGAACTGCAGACCTCACTTGGCTCAGTTAAGGTCAAAGTTCATGATTCAACAATAAGAAAGAGACTGGACAAAAATGGCATCCATGGGAGAGTTCCAATGAGAAATCCACTACTGACCAAAAAGAACACAAAGGCGCATCTCACATTTGCCAAAAAACATCTTGATGATCCCCGAGATTTTTGAGAAAATATTCTAAGGACCGATGAGACAAAAGCAGAACTTTTTTGAAGGTTTGAGTCCCGTCACAAAACTATCACAACATTTCATAAAAAAGAACATCAGACCAACAGTCAAACATGGCCACAGTCATTCAAACAACAAAGCAGGTATTTTGAGTTTTTTTGGCAAACACTTCAGTATGATGGGGCTTGCACTCAGCTTTTTATGGGTATCAGCACATTATGGAGTTAAAGGAAATGAAAAGGTAGATAGGACTGCAAAGGAAGTCACAAAAAAGTCTTTTAGCTGATCTGGTTACACAGATGAAGGGCACAATAAGGCTAGGGTTGCCACCTTTCACAAATGAAAATAAGGGACCCCCGCCACAGCTTCTCAGGACCATGACCAACATGGCCCAAGTCGTCCGACTCACATTTTATGTTGTGTTTTTTTGTAAAGGGGTGATCAAGAAAGCAATTAGTCATACATAAAATTAAATCCTTTTTTAGCAATGAAGACTTTATTGTGGCGATAATGCACCGTTTCGTTGTTTGCTTACCGCCAATAAAAATGAAGCAGAAGAAGCACCCTGTAACGCCTGAGCCACATTCCAGTCCAGTAGGTGGCGGTAATGCTGTAAACTGGTTTGCCAACCGCCATTAAACTCACAAGAAGAAGAAGAAACCCGCGAATCGGAGGGTGTGTGGCTCTTTGCGGAAAGATGGGACATTAACTTGAATAGTTTTTTCCTCCTGGCCTCAAATCCATCTTTCTTTGCTTGTTTGCATCTATTGTACCGTGTTTATTCGTTATTCTGTCATTTTTGGGATTTCTCTTCTACAAAAAACGCTTTGTAGAACAAATTTAAGGTAACTGTTTCCACAGGTTGTGTTTAAGTTCGTTAATACATGATTATGAACTTTAGTCATCACACCATAAATTAGATTAAATATTAACTTTTGCTGCCATGCGCTCACTTCGCTACCCATTTAGTTTTTCATGTGTTATTGCTGTTCAAAGGTTGTTTCCGGTTGAACTTCGTGGTTTCCAGTCTGTGCATGTTATCCATCTGCGGGCTGAGAAGCTGACATTAGGTGAAAATAATGTGTTTCTGTTTCATATCACAATGTAACGGCAGTGTTATTTCAGCTTATTTTAACCAGACACTTAACTAACTGTTCTTAAAGGTTAAGGATGAGGAAGAAGCTGCTGCTGGATGTGGACTGTGGTGTGGACGATGCGCAGGCCATCATGATGGCCCTGGCCGCCCCAAATGTGCAGGTCGTGGGCATCACCTGTGTGCACGGAAACACCTCAGTGGAGAATGTGTGTAAAAACGTGCTGCGAGTCCTGCAAGCCTGCAATCGCTTGGAGGTGGGTGCAGTCCCCAGGCGGGATGTTCTCTAATTGCACACTCGTGTTTTGATAAAGTCGACAAAGTAACATGACATTGGCTGGAATTTCCTTGCCTCATGAGTCAAGTGAGGTCGCAGTTTATAAAGCTGAACAACAAGCTGTTGTTCCTCCTGCCACATGACCCCATGCAGACACTGGACAATTGGAAGTTCTCTGAAAATGAAAATAAAATTAAGCATCTCACATGTTACGGTTATTAAACACAGTCACTGCTTAGAAACTAATGTATATTGTTAAACATAAAGCACTTTCTCTCACTCAATGGAAATCAGATTTGCGAGAGTGGTAAAATTAATCCTTCCACAGGGAGATGTACCTTTGTACCTTTTCCAAAGTCCAGATAAATAAAGTGTACCTCTGCACTAAGAACAAACAGTCGGGCTGCTCTTGTGGCCTGTACGGATGCAAAGCAGAAGACCGTCAGGTTAGCCTGCTTCAAAGATGCTTTATTAATGAATCCGCTTAATCTGCAAGGTTGCTCATTTTGGGCTCACAGTTGCGGAGCTGTTACTGATGTATTGCTCCTGTGTGGTGTTCATTTTCTCATCCACCTTCCACTTATCCGGGGCTAGGTTGAGGGGGCAGCAGCCTAAGCAGAGAAACTCAGGCCTCTCTCTCCCCAGTCACCTCCTCCTTATCTGAGGGAACACCGAGGTCTGGAGGCCCCCAGGAGAAATCCTTGTCAGATACCCAAACCACTTCAACTGGCTTCTTTTGATGTTGAGGAGTAGTGGCTTTACTATGAGCCCCAACTCCTCACCCTATCTCTAAGGGAGAGGCCAGTGACCCTTCGGAGGAAGCTCATTTCCATCACTTGTATCCACGATCTCGTTCTTTTAGTCATCACCCAAAGCTCGTGCCCATAGGTAAGGGCGGGGACATAGATCAACCAGTAAATTGACAGCTGTGCTTTTACACTCAGCTCTCTCTTTATCACAACAGACTGGTGCCGCGTTCACATCACTGCAGTGTTCGCATCACTGCAGCTGCAGCCCCCGTCTGTCAATCTCCCGCTTCTGCCATGACTCTCTTGTGAACAAGACACCAAGATACTTAAACTCCTCCACTTGGGGCAGCAACTTGTCCCTGACCCATAGTGGGCACTCCACAATTTTCCAGCTGAGAACCATGGCCTTAGACTTAGAGGTGCTGATTCTCACTCTCAGCACTTCACACTCAGCTCCAGTGTGAGCAGGAGGTTACCACCTAATGAATGCTGTCAGAAGGCGGAGAGTTTCTGATGGCAGGCAAATTACTCACAGTACTGTTTTACCTTTGCTGGGAGGGATGAGGGGAAACTGAAACCAAAAAGTTAGGGAATTAGAACTCCATTCTTGTTGTAATAGGTCTGCCATATACATACAAAAGATGTAATAAACTCTGAAAATTAACCACTTCACATGATTTTCACAGCTACACAGCACTGTCTGACAGTATGTTGAAGCTTGTAACAGAACTCTGTTACTGTTGCCAAAAAAACAGAGAGCTGAATTCTAACTGGTGTTGTGTTTGCATGTTTCTGCAGATTCCAGTGTTTAAAGGTGCTGCTAAGCCGATTCTTGGTGACAGCGGCATCAGTGCGGGCCACTTCCATGGGAAGGATGGCCTGGGTGACGCTCCGGACTGCAACGCTCCGGGTCTGGAGTTGGTTCAGAAGGAAAACGCGGTGACTGCTATAATCAGGATTGTAAACGAGAACCCAGGAGAGGTGAGAAATAAGAGAGCAGGGGTGGGCGATTACAGCCTCAGTTATATTGTGATATTTCAAGGAATTTGCTACATTATTGCAAAAAATAAAATACAGAATGTGTAATCAATGATTGCAGCTTGCAGGCAGCATCATTTATCAGTGCAAACAAGGTGAAGGGCATTTTCCAT
The DNA here is from genome assembly GCF_007364275.1 of Archocentrus centrarchus. Taxonomy (NCBI): domain Eukaryota; kingdom Metazoa; phylum Chordata; class Actinopteri; order Cichliformes; family Cichlidae; genus Archocentrus; species Archocentrus centrarchus. The sequence continues at coordinate 22,577,009 of NC_044366.1, read as the reverse complement.
CCTTTTCCAGTGAGCTACCATCCTTGATGACAGACTCACTGATTCAAAGTGGTAATCTATTGAAACAAAGTGTCAGCTGGATTATAGTGCAATGATAGTGACACAGCATGAATCAAATGTAAGCACAAAAGTAGCCAAGGTAGTGTTTTCTGTGCGTGTTTTAAGTAAAAGTGTAACCTAAACACTTTAGTTTGAAAGTAACTACAGTAACTTAACCTTGTATTCCTGCAGGAGCTGCACAGTATTGTCACAGAATGAAATTGAGAAGTATTTTCTAGCTGTTGTATCTTGGATCAAGCTTTTTAACCAGCTGCTTAAAGTCCTGCTTTTCCAACATGTAACCGCATCAGTAATTTCCATCCACTCTCAGTTCTTCCTGTCGTATGGAGTGCAGCTAGCGAGTGCTCCAGCGATGCTCGGTTGAGTCATTTTAGATTCGGGTTGCACATCACCAGCTGCTAGTGTCTCCTTCACATGCTGGTTGTGTTCGATGGTGTGTTTTTGTCTCAATTGGTGAAACAAGTTTGTTGTTTCCACCTCTTTCTTGCATATTTTGCAAAATAGTGTGCTTTGTTGGAGGTTGTTGAAGTAGCTTCCTTTTTAGGTGCTAAATCGTCATCGGAGGCGCCTCTTACTCTCGAACATATCTTGGCTCCATTCGTTTTTGTGTGCTCAAGGGAAAATAAATGCATGGCATCGCTATATCATTGATAAAACAAGGACACTTTTTTTTTTTTTTTTAAATCACATAAATATGTTTCAGTCAAGAGCTGTGTGTCTGTGTATGTTTTTCTCGCATATCTTCAGTCTGTGTGTCTTCTCCCAGGTATCTCTGGCTGCCACAGCACCCCTCACCAATTTGGCTCTGGCTATGAGGATGGATCCATCTCTGCCGAGCAAACTCAAAGCCCTCTACATTATGGGAGGCAACACTGAATGTTAGTAAAACACTGTCGTGTTATATGAAGTACATGCAGGGCTGGACAAAATAAAACAATTGAAGAAGAACTACACACTGGAATCAGTGTATTTCCAGAAAAAATTACTAAAAAAAAAAAAAAAATCTACTGAACCTGCTTTAACAGCAGAAACAATTAATTGATTGATTGAAAATCTCACTCATTAAATGTTGTTTTTCATTACCAAACATTAAGTTTGAGTATTTCAGTTTAAACTGAATATCAAATCAAATTAAGTAAATAGTAAATCACTTTTTTTCAGAATTGTAATCTTTGTGGAGTTCTCATTATTCTTTCTATTGTGTGTAATCCAGCCCGAGGAAACACTACAGTGTGTGGCGAGTTTAATTTTACTGCAGATCCAGAGGCTGCATACGTCGTGCTAAACGAGTACCACTGCCCCACCTACTTGGCTTGCTGGGAGTTCACCTGCCACAGCATGCTGTCCTGGGTAATGACTTCTTTTACACATTTTAGCAAATGCGAGTAGATTCGTGCTGTATGTTTATCCTGAAACCAAAAAGAAAATCCTGCATGTTCACTCTGCTCTTACTTCAACAGGAGTTCTGCGATGAGTGGTTGGCGCAGGAAACCAGTAAAGCTCACTTCATGAAAAAAATCTTCCGCTACAGCTACGAGATATCACAAACTGAACACTTCCAGAAAGAGTTCGTCGCTGGTTCGGGTTTCATTTCCTGCGACTCGTACGCCGTGGCCGCAGCCATAGATGATTCGTTCATCATAGAAAGCGACTATTATCCAGTTAGCGTGGAGTTGACAGGCACCCACACCAGAGGCATGATGATAGTGGACACTGTGGGTTTCCTGAAGAATGCTCGCAAGGTTTTTCTAATGAAGAAGGTGGACTTGGAGAAGTTCAAGCAGATGATGATGGCAGCTTTACAGTAACAGCTCGCTCACTCCATTTGAAATCAACCAAATCTTGAAGGAATTTCCAACTGATCCCCTTAGAGTCAGCTGATCAAATATAAAAGTCATTAGCAGGACTCTGGAGAACCTGATAATATGCTGAGAAGGTAATTCAGCCATTTGAATCAGGTGTGTTGGATCAGGGACACATCTAAAAGCTGCAGGACACCGGACCTCGAGGCCTGGATTTGAGGATCCCTGGTATATATGTTTGATATTGATTAAAGATTTCAGTAAGCTTTCTAATAGAAACTCTGGTGCATTTCAATTATTTTATTACAACTGTTTGTGTTTCACTGCACACAACGCACACATTCATCCAGCATTTTTTTTTCCCAATAAGTCAAACCTCCCATTGTTCAGAAGTTTGTTTTTTCCAGTCCTGCATTTAGCAGATAAGTTGGCAATCCTTTTTTCTGTCAGTGTTACCATCATTCTCAACGTGTCTCCAGCAGGTCTTTGTAATGCTGATCATTCACTGGGCATCATTACACATACTTGGAGCTGCTTGAACCCTAAAGCTCCATCAGCATTCACCTGGTTCCTCAGTTACCTTTCCTTCCTCTGAATCTCGACCTTGTGTCCAGCTGTAAACAGAAGACAGACATTAACTCTTTTTTTAATTGAAACAGTCATTTGCTTTCTACCAAATTTTTGTTTTGTTAAGCTTAGGTCTCTGTGGGAAAAAGACTTTAAGCACCTATCAGAAAATAGGAAGATGATGTTCTCTTGTCCTGATGGCCAGTCGGCTGTTTTGTTTTTTGCTGCACTAATCTGTTAATGACTGCAGTTTAATAAATACTAAAACTCACCATTGATCTCTTGCACTCAAAGAAGGACGTCTGCAGGGCTTTGCAGTGGCCCTCCTTTAGACACTCACTGGGCATCTTTCCCTCCTAATAAAATAGAATAGAATGCCTTTATTGTCATTATACAGGATGTACAATGAGATTGTAGAAAATGATGTACAATGAGATTGGAGAAAATAAGAAACCAGTTAATACATTTGGCCCTTCCTATTAGTAAAATGCACATTATATTCATATAGATATGTATATAAACACAAGAATAACTGAAACCAGGGGCACTTCATTGGGCACTGGATCTTTATGTCTCATGAGTGCATAACATGACCACCTAACCTCAGATATTTATTTAAGTTTACAGCCATTGTAATGAAGTAATCATTTTGAATATGGTATGCATGAAACAACACAATAAGAAGACAGAGGGAAGTATCTAAGGTTCTTTTTTTTGGAGTCCCACATCATTGTTAGTCATCTTCATCATCTCACCATCAGATTTGGCCCTAAAAATATCAGAAACACGGTGTCTAACCAGATACTTGCTCTGGATGGCATCACCTTGGCCTGTATTAAACCTTTAACAAGACTAGGCCTCACATCCAGGCCCAAAAAAAAAATCCAGGATTGTTAAAGGGTTAAGCAAATATGCAGGACTGCTTTCTGTCATCTGCAAACTATCTCTAAAAAGTAGGAACATTCAGTCTCAGAGTCTCTGGAGCTTGAAAAAGGCGACTGGACTTCTTTTTGTTTCTTGAAGACGTTTCACCTCTCATCCGAAAGGCTTCTTCAGTTCTCAACCAAATGGTGGAGAGACCCAGGTATTTAAACCCCTGTGGGCATAGTCCCCTGGAGGGTCAATAGAGGGTCATAACCACCTCCAGGGGACTATGCCCACAGGGGTTTAAATACCTGGGTCTCTCCACCATTTGGTTGAGAACTGAAGAAGCCTTTCGGATGAGAGGTGAAACGTCTTCAAGAAACAAAAAGAAGTCCAGTCGCCTTTTTCAAGCTCCAGAGACTACTATGACCTGGATGACTGAGAATCTACACAGACATTCAGTCTCAGAGTGATGCTGAAATCCTAGTTCATGCATTTATTACTTCTAGGCTGGGCTATTGTAATTTATTATTATAGAGTTGTCCTAAACACTCCCTTAAAAAGCATTCAGTTGATCCAAAATGCTACAGTGAAACATCATATTTCTCCCATATTGGAGTTTCTTCATTGGGTCCCTGTTAAATCCTTCTCCTCACATACAAAGTCTTGAATAAACAGGCCTCATCATATCTGAAAGACCTCACAATACCGTATTATCCTAACAGACCTCTTCGTTCTCAGACTGCTGCAGGACTGAGCATTTCTTTTCCACTTACACACACCACGGCCGAGTTTGGGCACCCCTGCCTTACAGTATAAAGTGCCTTGAGGCGACTGCTGTGCACTGGCGATATATAAATAACGCTTTTCCCAAGTCCTTCGCATGTTTCGCAGTTAAAGAAATGGAGAGGAAAAAAAAAAAGTTTGTGGAGACTCAGCGGTGACTTGGCTAAAGTAGTGCCAACTCTCGTTGATGGCAAAATTTGATAACTTCGAGCAAAACGATGGCGTTCATATGAGAGCTGTGAGGTAAATAAGTGCGGCCCATCGATTGAAAGAAGAAATCAAGCTCGGCTCGTATGTAAGTCCTACAGTTTTTGACAGTATAGACCGAAGCACTGTCAATATACTGCAGCCTGGGAGAGCTACAAAGCATGCTATCCCCAACACTGCTCTTTTACGAGCATCTTTCCTTCGCTTTATTGTGTTTTGTTTTTTTAACTCCAGACCGTGCTTTAGTTGTCACAGAAATGACTGCTTAGGGTTTAAGCTTAACACGCACAGCCAGTGTACACTAACCTACCTTAACAACGCAGTCGTGCTGAAGGAGACATGCCTTAAAGTCTTCTCTGATGCCCGCGCATGCTCTGGTATCCTCCTCTTTATCTTCGTAATATTTCGGCATTGTTCGGAATTCACTCTTAACACCAGTATCACCGTACTAGTTAACTAACAAGTGCGAAAAGCAGCTAGTTCATAGCACTGACAGTCCGATGTTAATATGAAAGCTGTAAGCTACCATTTTTCTGAAATGGCATGATGGGAAAGCGGAAGTACTTAGTGGAAACACGTGCATGCTGGGAAAAGTTGTAGTTTTTCTAGTATGGTTTGTTTGTATGTGATGAAATCATCTACTTGTGGAAAGTTAACAGGCTGAATTTTGTGGTCATGTCTGCAAAGTTTTCCGGAGGTTTGCTGTGCTCTCGGCTCATTTAACATTTATTTAATAAAACCCGGTAATGCAGATGGCAAGTAAAACAAAATCAACACAAAATGGCCATGGCTCTTAACTTTTATCATTTATTTGGAAGATGTCCATGAAAAATGATGCAAGTCAGGCATACACATAAACACGATGAAGGCACATGAACTGATGCGTGTTTGGGGGTGGAGGGCGACGGCTGTGGAGCAAGACTTCCTTTCCTAAATGTCTTCTGCTTTCTACAAATGCAGGAAGGGGATCCTAAGGATCAAATGGCCGTTTCATGCTGTTTACATGCATTCAGTTTGTTTAAATGTGGATGCAGCAAACTTTGAAAACAGCAACTTGAGTGGCTTGTTCCCATCTCCTCTCCAAATCTGAAAGAAGAGCCAGAAAATGGACCACTTGTACTTGGTTTGATCAGGGGGTGGAGGAGCCTGCCACGACCCAAAAGGCATTGTTTATAAATTACAAATAATAATGATGCATGTGAACAAGCGTGATTAGCTGATTAAAAAAATATTCACATCGATACCACCAAAAGGCACTTCACTACCCCCTTGAATAAACCACTTAATAACGTAAAAAAATGAGTGAAGTTTCACTTTAAAACAGCTTCCACTCAGTAAATCAGCCACAAATACACAAGTGGATTTCTAGAAACTATTCAGAGAGGTAAGAGAAAGTAATAGAGAGACATAACTCGTTGCTGTATTTATATATACAATCAGTGGCACGCTCTGCAGTGATCAGTAGTCATAATATTCTGTCCAATCACAAAACAGGTACATGACTGGACAAATGAATTGCGATGTGGAGAGAAACCCCGTGGGAAAAATGTAAAACTGGGTACAACGATGAAGGTTAAGATTGTAACAAACAAAGCAGTGCAAATCACGCCGTTTCAAACCCTGCTCATTTACCACTTTTAGCATAATACACAATTATTGTTGTTGACATCCAATCACTAATTGGACTATGTGGGTTATGTTCAAAACATTAGTATATCCAGCAACTGATGTGTAGGCAAAAGTGAGAGGGAACAAATTAAAATCGCTTCAAGAGTCACCTACATATAAGGCACATATTACCAATTTCAACCCACACCTACAGCTTTCCCACTATCAAGTTTTTTGTTTTTAAGCAAATAAAATTATTTAGTTACGACATTTTGCTTCAAAAGGAAAGAAACTGTAAAGCGACCGCAGAACCAAGCTATCGGTACTGACAGACAAAGCAACTTTACAAGTAGCTGTTATAATGAAAATAATATATACACAATAGCATTTAGAAAAAAAAAAATAAAACAAAAAAAAAACAAAAAAAAAAAAAAACACAAAAGTACACAAAGACACACTGAACTACCATAAACATCTCTTGATAGAATAAAAATATATTTTACCTTTTGTACAAATTAAAGATTTATTTCAAATAAATTAAATCACCTTCATAGATCGTCAGTCAAAGCTGTAATAATATATCATTATAACAATATATTCCTTCAGGACAATGGTGCCAAGGCAATGTCCGATTGATTTCCTATGAATGGACACTGAGGTCATACACAGCCTGTCAGATAAGAGGTGTATCAGATGTGTTCCTATTTATTGTCTTCATGGACCAGAGTAGTTACCACTGATACTGGCATATGGTCAAAGGTGTCACCGTCTGGTTACAGGCAGGATCTTTTAACAGTAAGCTCATCCTGACTGTGTGTGTTTCAGGATAAGCAGAGTATTTAAATATAACCCACAACAATCTAGATGGAATCTTTTTTTTTTTTTAATGTTTGGGCTGGTGTTGATCTGGAGCTCCGTCATCTCTGCAGAGAACAGAGAGCAACTGGCCACTAGTGATGACAACATTCTTGATCATGGCGGGCTCCGCTGAGGCGCTAGTGACAGTGCAATGCCCCAGCTCGCCCAAAGGTGGCAGCATTGAGTAACAGAAGGATTTGGCAGCATCTACACCAGTGGCCAGGTGACTGGTTCTCCCCCAGATGTTTGATCAATTTGTCCGAGTATTTTTTTTTTTTCTGATTGTTTTCAAAGCTGCTGGAACGACAGAGCGTGGATCAGAAGTCTTCACACGCTCCTCTGCCGTTCGTCAAACAGTAGTATTCACATTCTCACAAATAAAGAGCAAGAGAGTGAGGGAGAGACGAAAGGAGGAGAAATAGACTGATGAGAAGCAAAAAAAATAACAAGGTACATTAGGAATAGACAAAGAGGTGGCGTTCGTCGGACAAGCTCGGACGAGCAGCTCTAAGCCCTAATGACTTCACTGCTGATCGCTAGGTGCCAGAGGCCCTGCATAAGCAGTCTAGGAGATTTCGGTCCCCCAGGGGCCACGACTCATGTGCACCCTCAGGACTGTTCAGCTGGTTACCCTTTTTATATGTACCTGTAGGGAGAGAGGTCCAAGCATGGAGTTACTACGCATCTAGAGCAAGTGGTATTTATCGTGTATTGGACAACAGATTAACAGATGGCGAGTGTGACAGGCTTACTTCACTGAGAATGGCCCACACAGCAGAGTCCTTGAGAACCGAAAGCCGGAGCGCCACAACAGGATTCAGTGCAGGATCTACAGCCCCTTCAGCAACACCCTTCTCAAACTGACCTGTGTGTTAACAAGCATACACACCTCAAAATGTTCATAAAGTTTTATAAATTGTACTTAACAAGGGAGTGTATGGCAAACAATTCACCAGTCAACTAGCTGGACTGTTTTAGTTATTTAACCCTGCGTGCATGTATTTAAACACCATTTAGCAATACATCAAATTCACTTACCGAGCCTATAAAAGCGATCTTCGGTTCTCTTGTACTTGTCTTTGGTCTGCAATCCATTTTCCTAACAGTGACAGATGGACAGTGGAATGAAACACCTATCTTATAATCTAAATGATTTCTCATTTGAACTGCGTTCAAACACATGCTGGCAGCAGTTCCCATGCTGGATCACAATGTCAGAATGAATCGCCTCTGGAAGATTATGCGATTCCATCACACCCGCATTCCTATCAATAATCAATACCCCACATTGCTCAGAGCAAACACTCAATATAATCTAATCAAAGCCATTCACATGCTGCACCAGAGAAAGGTGCCAGATGTACCGGTACGTGTGTGTGTGTGTGTGTGTGTGTGTGAGTGGGTGTTTTCATACCGAGACGGGCAGTATTTCCACTGTGGTGTTCTCGATCTTGTCCCCAGGGTGCTCCTGGTTACCGCTGCGAAACAGGAACCTGCCAGTCAAATCAAGCGCATGTTTTAGGCATCGTCATTCATGGATAAGCATCCCTGCACATCCCCCCCCTACGGTACCAGCCACACAGATATACACAGTCTGTCAAACTGTAGCAGAAAGCCAAGACAGAAAGACAATGAAATGAGGCAGAATTTGGGTATGCAAAAGTATGGAACCCCAACATCAACTGGGTACACCACCAGCTTGGTTAAAAGTTTTCACGCTGGTGCTGCTTAGATTTCATATTCAAGTCATAACTATTATCTCTGAATACTATAAATTCCAGTATTTCTGTCTTTTTAATCAAGCAAAACCTCACAAATTTCAGAGAAACTCAAACCTGATTTTATAAAGCAGCTTAAAGCTGCCAGTCTGGTTATCACCTCCTTGCTCCCTTTCTACCCAGGCTCCACAGAGAGTAGGAAGCTGGCCTGAGTATGCTTAATTTAGAGCGCTCTCATTAGCTCATCCTGATCCTCAGATTTGTACTGCACACACTCAGACATGCACTACACGCACAAAGAAAGTTGTGAAAATGTTAGGGCCACAATGTCTAAATCATAACAAACCATAGCTCGGTGTGAATACACAAAACAACGGTTTGTATGCTCACCGCATTATTTTGACAGAAACAATGAGAAGACGTGCATACAAATAAAGACCCTCTTTCTTTACCTCTCTATGCTAACGGGCCTGTCAAATTTGAAGAGGATGTAATCTCCAGCAGTAGGAGTTATTGCCCAGAAGAAATCCTCTCCTAGATACGTCTTCTCCAATGTGTGACCCTGATAAACCTGAAAGAGACACGCTCTTTTATTCTTCACATCATTTTGCATACAATTATTTTATTTTATTTTTATTATTTTTAACAACTACAGAATGACTGCAAATGTAACAAAACTCTGGAGTGATACCTTCATTGAAGTGGAGACCTCAGCTGGTGGGTTAACATGCATCTTATGCAGCAGGGGCTTCAGGAAGTCCTTGTCCTACATAGAGGGGAAACAAGTGTTTCTACACAGGAAGTAGTCTCAGCTTATGTGGAAAACAAATGTCTGTGACTCACTGTAAGTTTCTGAATCTTTCCAGCAAGAGAAGAATGGAGCCCCACATGCTGAAACAGGGAGGGTCTGAACCGCACGCGGAGGCTGGACTTCTGCCTCTCGCAGTGTTTCTGGGGAGGAAAAAACGAGAGAGAGAGAGAGAGAGAGAGAGACAGGACAACAATGGTAAGAGTTATTTTGGCTTGACTATTTCTCTTACTCATACAGTTATTCATACAGTAAAAACAAGGCCTACCGCATCTTTCTCAGGATTACAGACTTTGACCCAGAGAATATGGTCCAGCAGCCAGTCGATGGGCTTCTCTTTGTAGAACATAAAAATAAACTCAACAATGAGGTTCAAGTCTGGAGCCTGGAACATTTTTCCTGTAGGAAACAAGTTTATAGATGTTCATCGATCCTCCACAGAAACTCATTAGCAACCAATTATCTGAAACAAGATGATTAAAGCAGGAAAAGGGCTTAGGAGACTTTCTGCTACAGTATAAACAGAGGGGTGGGGGGTGGGGGGTGGGGGGGGGGGCAAATGAACTGGAATTAATACAACAAAATAGTGAAAATACTGTTGTGGAAACCTCAACTGTCCAAAAATCATAACATGAGCTAAAGAGGTGCCCAGTCCTTATTTACTTATTGCAGTGGCATGCTTAATATGGATTTGCGTTTTCCTGCCAATTGCAATGACCTAATTTCCATAGTGATCAATATCATTTTCATCTTTTCTTTATTGGCTGCTCCTAATGTATCCAAACTGCATTTGACTGTTTGTCATAATCAAATGCTACAGGATGGTAATGCCTCAGCAGACAGATTAGTAAATTTCACTACAAATGCCTTTTTGCTGACTTTGACAGAGCCCTGGTGGATGCAGGGTATTGATCAGGTTAATGGGTAGTACCAATGAAGCCGAGCTGAGAGAACTCCAAGATCATCCAGTCTTCTGAAGAGAGCTGCAGGGCAAAGTTCTTCATGGTGGCAAAGTAGTTGGGCTTGGCCACAATGTCGTCCTCCAGCTAAACAAATAGATGCAGGCAAATCAGATCGTAAGACGGAAGAAAGGGTGGAGTTTAAGGCTTTAATTGTGATGGAGAGGGCGAGTAGCAGGAAGGAGACTCTTCTACCTTCACATAAGCACAACTCTGAGCTCAGTTAAGAAACATTTGAGTTTGGGCACTAAACTACAGCAGCGTTACACTATGCTAGGCAATACCTCTTGCCTTCAGGTGAGATCAGAGTATGGAAATGACACATCCCACAAAGAAGACAGAAAGATAAAAGATCAACAACAGTTAAATTTAGTGGAAAAAGGCGTGTATGAGAATTTCAAATCTCAGATGGGACATCTACTTTAACCAAGACAACAGACAGCAGAAATCTATAAGAGGATCAGTCTAATGAGTAAACTGGCTACAGTGTGGAAAAATAACAAACCTGCCTCTGAAAAATGACATGGTTTCCAACAAGTAATCACCACAGTTAAAAGAAAACCTTTGTACAGTGCATAATAAAAAAAAAATTACATTACAGTCCAACAACTTCAATTTTGAACTACGGCTAACATTTCGCAACAGCACGGGACATTTATGGTACAGTAAATGTTTGATTTGGTAGATCCTGTCGTTTGCTGTGCACCAGTTGTTCTCTATGAGCTATAGCTTGCCAGTAGGATTAATGGTTAAATCTGGGCAGACACCGTCCAATTTTAACTATAGTGTGAATTCACACTACACGTTTTAATCGGCCTGCCTGTAAGGCCAGAGCCTGAGACCTTTCTGCTGGCAATTAGCTAACAATGACGTGGAGCTCAGAGTGAAAGTGAGGTAAAAGTCCCATGCAGGAGCAATTCTAATAAAGTTTATTTAAACAAGATGGCTGAGTCCTCAGTGTTGATATAATGGAGAAAATAATGCACAATGATTTTATTTTATGCATTTCTTTTGTTTCTGTTCTGCTGCACTGAACTTGCAACAAAACCAATACCAAAACTGAACTATATACCAATGTATGTACTGATCTTTACATTCTATTGCACCAATGGGAATATTTTCTTAAGGCCATACCTGGACATAATAAACCCCTTTGCTCACAGCATACATCATGAGGAAAGAATAATCCAGATTCTGCTTTGTACGCCATCTAAAAAAAAAAAAAAAAAGAAGCGGAAAACACAAAATGAAAATGTAGACACATAAAACCTGAATCCATCTTATTGCATTTACAATGATCCTCAGGGATATTATACATGTACGAAGCATGTCAGACACACCGCTTTACATGCAGAAAGCAAAACTGTAGCCCCAGCTATACGCAAAGTTGCAGCAGCAGACTGAAAAATTTATGAACTAAAGCTGTCACATTAATTGTTTGATCTAAATAGTGTTGCATCCTGACTGAAAGCTGCAGGTGTTCCTGTGTCAGAGCTGGCTCAGCGTGGACATGCACCGTCACATATACCCACATGTTACTAATAAAAACATGAAGACAACCTGTGAGCTGAGGGCATGGATGCACACACATACACAAAGCAAATTTATAACATATAACGCACCACAGCGACCACGTGCAACAACATACAAACGACTCAGATCCCTATGAGAAGAATCTGTGCTAATACACACCCACAAACACAACACACCATTCTCTTGGCCTGAAGGTTATTATTCAAGTGTATATTGTAAGTCCTCACAAGTGTTGGCATAAACTGCACCATAAAGAGATTTTTAATGAAGCCAGTTGTTAGCCTACTATAAAGAGAAGATAAGTAGAGAGGATAACAAGACCCAAGCACTACAGCGAGAGAGAGGCAGAGGGTGCTGCTGCTGATGACCTTGATCTGACTTTGAGAAATGTCTATGGAATACTAAGTACCCAGGCAACCTACCTAAAAGCTCTCGCCTGCTCTCTCCCTCCTACTTTCCCCCTGACTCATCCTTTATAGTTTTCTGCAATCCTCATCACGGCTCTCCTGCATTTCATTCTCTGAAATGCAGGAGAGCTGATTTCTCACCATTTCCATAAGGATTTCCGTCACATTTTTCTCCTCAGTAAACGTCACGCACGAAACAAGACGGCTTCCGTACCTCACTCTCTCTTTGGAGTCTCCAAAAGTCTCTTTGAGGTTGTTGAGATCGGGGTAATAAGAAGCCGGTGGGGAGATCACCTCCAGCAAACCTGAGCTCAGCTCTGTAGAAAACCTGGGGAATGAAGTCCGTTTGTGACGTCAAGAACGCAACACATGCACGCACAGTCTTTTCAGTCCTTAATATTTCCATCTTTTTGTACACCTGTCAAAAAGCAGGGGGAAATAAAATGTACTCACTCTTTCTCCAGGCCAGCAACCACACTGTGAACGTAGTCCAGATCAGTCTAAACAGATCATACCATAAAGGCATATTTATTACACACAGAGACCTTTCAGCATCATTTTTTTTCCCAATGTGCAGAGACACGATGCTATGACTCATGGCGTATAAATATGAAACTCTCACCTCCCCAACAAAGACTATAATGACACAGTCAAGTTTCTCCTCTGGTGACAGCTTGTCTATTAGCGAGCGCAGAGTCTCTGACAAATAAGACTTCACCTTCCTCTTCACGGTGGGGATCCCCATCACCATGGTAACTGTGAGGAAGACAGAGAGAGGTGAGAAACGAGAAGGGCCCAGGGATGTAGGGGTGGCAGTTTAATCAAGTGGATCCAAAACCAAATAAAGTTTGCTGTTGGACAACAACAGATTACACTGGCCTGAAGCCACATCCACAGAACTCCAAGCCCAGAATGACAGATGTCAGTGGGAAGGATGACTGATGAAGACTGCTTGTAACCTGCGCTACCATGCTTTGTGTTCTTCACGAAATCTTCTCTTTAATCAACAATAACTATGTAAAAGGTGGGTAAAACTATTTCATTCCAAAAAAATTATTTTTTAATTTGCAACCTCAACAGAGTACCTGAATCATCATGCAAAGGTAAGAGAATGAGTAGACTTTAGATACACACAAAGAAAAAAATCTATTATGTGGCATTAATTAAGTATCATTCTTTATCCTTGGATCTGCAAAGCACTGTTATTAAAATTAAAGCTAAAAAATAAAAATAATATAAGAGCCAGGCAGGCCAAAGCCAGCAGAAATTTTAAAAAAAACAAAGCCAGAAAGTAGAGCCGACAAGATTTTCAGAGGTGTGCTTTAACAAATCTTATTCATTTAAATCATATATTTTTATAACCTCATATTTTATAGCTGCTCGTTTTGTATCGCAAATATGAAACCAAGTAAGGCCAAAATTAGGACAAGATATTACATCCAGCTTGGGAATGATATGCTTTTGTCATTGCATTTGTCTGATCAACAGACAACATTAAGATCATCCAGAAACTGAATATTATGATCTCCTTGCTCCTGTTGTGCAGGAGATATTCACTGACATCTACATCAGACTGAAAAGCAGTTTATTTTACTTTGCAGGGTGCAAGAATCACCTTTTCTGGAGAACGCGATAATGAGAAAATGAGTGAGCAGAAAGTGTACAGCAAACCCGCACTGGTGTGAAAGTAATCAGGCTGCTTATTTGACGCATAATCTGTGTTTTCCTGCTGAGGAAAATTAGTGAAGAGAGCAGCATGAATTATTCAAACCTAAAGGAAGTTTTGGGGATTTTACATAAAATGTATCATGACGTCCAAGAGAAAAATTGCCAGTGAAGACGACAATAAGGTACAGGGTTGTTGGAAGTTAAAGGGGACTTGTTTTCTAGGGACAATAACGCAAGTGTATGTAATGTTGTGTGTGCGCACCTGTGTGTATGTGGGTGTGCATGTGGAGGGTGGGGGAGTTTACTGACTGAGCTAATGTGGGGGACACATGGGGCCGCGACAAAGGAACAAAACAAACTTGAGGTGCGGGATAAGTGAAGAGCATAGCGCGAATGCTCCAGAGTGATGTGTGCAGCGTGGAGAATCTGTCCCAGATCTGCTTTGTGTTTTTCACATGGAGCTCCATGTCGTAAAGCGACACCCACCACCACTACCAAGAAAGTAGGTCGAGGATGAAAGGAGAATGTGGGAGGAAGGAAAAGAGACAGAGAGTGACAGAATAAGGGAGGATGGCAGACAGTGAATGAGTGATAATGCATGCAAGTGCAGCACGAAGAGGCCCGACTCCAACACTGCCCCTTCCCCATGTCCCTTGATCAGCTTGCCCGCATCATTCTGCCACCCTTTCATCTCCTTCGGGGGGTCCTTTCATTGCTGTCCACTTTCTGCGCAGCAATGAAAGCACTGGGTATGACAGAACATACAAATAAAAAAAGCTGGTCTGAACAGTGGTATATGATTTCTAAAATGCAACTAGAATGCGTAAAAAGGCCTGGTGTCATGTTGGTAAAAATATGAAGGAAAAAATATGACATACATGTTTGTTACATTTACAAATAACACATTATTTGGTTTGGGACAAATACTATAAAGAAATAGAAGATGGTATCTGTGGCATATATACAGTTAGGTTCATCATTTTTCAGACAAAGACATTTTTTTGTAGTTTTGCCTCTGTTCACCACCACAGTGGATTTTAAAATCAAATGTGTGACAAAGGGCAGTGTTCCAGCTCTAATTCAAGGGGCTTTTACAAACATTTTGGTTTAACCACTTAAGGATTACAGCCATTTTTATACACAGTTCCTCGTTTGCATCAAAATTAATTGGACAAACTAACACAATTTCAAATATTAGGACTTTTTTTTTTAATACTTGCATAAAAATATTTCGCAGTCAGAAGTCTAGAACCCATCAACATCACCAAACACTGTGTTTACTCTCTTTTGCTCTGTTAGGCCTTTTGCAGCTGCCTTTGGTTTCTGCTTGTTTGTGAGTCTCTCTGCCTTCAGTAACTAAAAAGCATGCTCTATTGGGCTGATATCAGGTGACTGACTTGGCCATTGAAGAATATCCCATTTCTTTGTCTTGAGAAACTCTCGGGTTGCTTTCGCAGTATGCTTTGGGTCATTATCCATTTGCTCCAAGCAGCACTTGGCTGAATCTGAACAGAGAGTATAGCCATGTGCCGCTTCTATCTGCAGTCATATCATCAGTGAATGCCAGTGGCATGTTTCACTGGCAGTCATATACGTCTATGCCATAACATTGCATGTTTGACAGATGATGTGTTATGCTTCATCATGAGCTAGTCCTCTTCCTTTCTCTTTACATCATTCTAGACAAGTTAATCTTAGTTTCATCTGTCCAAAGAATGGCGCAGCTAAAACCTCTTGAATTAAAGCTGAAAGTCTACACTTGAATCACATCTTGATTGTTGTTGTGGTATACAAAGGGAAGACTAAAAAAAAAAAGAAACTGTCTTTGTCCAATACATAATGGATCTAACTGTACATGGTGCTGCTGCTGGGTTTTTATGCCAGTTATAAATGATGTCCTGTGTTCCCATACATTAATGTATATGCTTATGATATTGAATTAACTAACTAAAAAAGCCTTTTTAATGATTACATAAAATTTTGCTTTGTAAAATTTAAAAATATGACAACTGTCATATATTGGGGTCAATTTGGAATCAATGGGAGTTGTGTCTTTTACACACAGGGGTGAGTAATATCCCTTTTACACAACTGTAATCAGGTGCAAGTGCTGCCCTTTACACTAAAAATACAGTACAGCATCTTGGTGGATCATTTAATAAACAAAGGGGCTTTCTTCACAATCATAAGAAAGGTTTAAGGCAAATACAGACAGAGGCAGCACATTTAAGTAACACACTGACTGACATGTATCTTAAAACACCCACACCTTGGTCACAGGTAAACAACTGGCCTGATAATTATATTCCAATGTCAACAACATGTGGGCATCAGGTCTGACACATTCTGCTTAAAATGAACCACAAGCAGCTTTGCCCTGTAAAGCTCAGCTTCACTGAAGAAAACAGAACCATGTCCTCATTTTTTCTTTCTGCAGTAGCGCAGGTAGCCAAACAGAACACATATTTAAAGAAAATATTTTTGAAATTCAACAATATCACCAGCGGTTAAACCTTTCTGCCAAAAATATGTAGACACAAGGTGAGGTTAAATGGTTTAAATACTGGTCAGTCATACCAGGAGAAACCAGTCATTATGGCAGCATCCTAAACTATATAATAGGGTACCATCTAGTACACTAAAGTTGAATGTGAAATTTGTTAGCATGCCCCAATCTTTATGAATGTATGTACAACAGTGAGTCAAGCACATATTATATCTGGAAGCATTTTAGAGTATGCAAGCATGGGACAGCACATCTGCATAAATATCCCACAATGCAACGCAGTATGACATTGCTGGACACTTACACAAGCTCCTGAGATCTAACGTCAATAACAATTAATTTCAAGTGTTCAGGAATGTTGTTTAGTTTGTTTGTTTTTTGTGTAGTTGGTTTTTCCATTTTGTTTATCAGTACTCGGCTCGGCTCAAAAGAAGTCTGGTTGCCATGGAAACGTGCCACTAACTGGCCATGCCGTTCTCAGGAAGTGAAGTATTACAAGCTAAGTAGTTTGTCCAAAAATGTGCATACTACTGAAATTCCCTTAAAAGAATCCCTACGTGACAGCAGACATATTGAGTACAAAGTGCGAAGCACGGGATTTCAGACACATAAGAGGAAGGCATGGTGCGCAAAAGATTTCTGAACTGAAATCCATGGGAGAATTAACTTCAAAAAAGAAGAGGAAAAAAAGAAGATTTTTTAATCCTTAACTTAGGGCAAAATAATTTTTTTTAAAAATGCTTTGAACCATTTTTCATCAGCTAATTAAGATAACGCTTCAAAATAACTGTCTGGAGACATTTCAAGTTACAAGAGGCGTCCTTTAGGAGGACTTTGGCTGAACACTGGTCCGTGGTGTACAACTGGAATTGACTGAAGTGTGAGGCAAGTGCACATGTTAAAAACCTTTAGGGCTAAAACTAAAATGAATTAGTTTTGTGTTCTTTAATAAACTAAGCTCCCAAAGTCGGAGAAAACATGCAAATATGAGGTTTGCTTAGTATCGCTTCAGCATTCTGCTGTGCCATGTCTCTTTTACAGAGAAAAGTAAAGCAGCATCGGACAGTATTGGAGAGATCTATGTCACAGGTCACATTAAGCCCCCCGGGTGATTATTTATCTATTTATTTTTTTAGTTGTGAGAAAGGAAATGGTACTGTGTGTACTTAAGGAAACATGTGACTTCTTATGATCAACAAAAGAGCAGCAACCAAGACCGCTGTAAGAGGATTCTCATTGAAGCAAAAAGAAAAAAAAAAAAGGATGAACAAAGATCTTAAAGTGTAGTCTGTGACATGTTAAATAGCTGGTCAGTAGCAACAAATGCTAGTGTATAACTAATGTTGCTTGGCAACAGACAAAGTGGTCATTGTGTAACAGAGCCTAAGATGACAAGCAGATGACTTGCTAAAGGCTACATATGTGTGACTCGGCATGGCTGCAGTTACAGTAATACTCTTGTTGATTTCTGTCTGAAGGGGTTTCAGCGAGCTCTCAGTCCAGTCATATAGGGCTCAGAGGTTCCCTCAACAGTTTCTTTCTAATGCTTGTTCATTTTCATGTCCTAATTTTCACAGCTATAATTATCCCAATGTCAGATATGCTTAGGCTAGCAGATAAAAAAAATGCTGTGGTAGATTAAAATAAAAACAATAACTGAAAAAAAAAGGGACATTAAAAGCACTGTGGGTATCCTGACACAAAACGTGCCAGTGGCCAATCAAGTATGTCATGTGACATGCATGATTAGTGGAGGGGCAGAAAGTCTGTGTGGAGTCATTTGTTTCTGTGACCCACCACCGTGCAGATCAATGATTACTTCCCAGCAGCAACACCTCCAGCTCGTTTGTGCATTCCAGTGAAAATCACTGACGACGCTTTAGGGGGGAAAGCTGGTGACAGGATGACAGCAGGCAGCAACAAACTCAGCATCAGTGGGTAGGCACATATCTAAAAGAAAGCTAAAATGCAAGTAACATACAATCTGTCAGAACATCAGATGGACTGGTAATAACTAAATGGTAAATGGACTGGTTCTTATATAGCACTTTTCTACTCTACTTTTTATACAAAATGCCTCATTCACCCATATTCATAGAAGCACTCTATGCCTAAGTGCTTTCTATCTAACATTCACACTCAGATGAACATATCAGAGAGCAACTTGGAGTCCAGCATCTTGCCCAAGGATACTTTGGCACGCAAACTGGATGAGCCAAGGATCAAACCATCATCCGATAAGTAGATGAAGTGCTCTACCTCCTGAGCTACAGCCACCCCAAAGAGATGGCAACATTAAGCTTTGCACTTTTGACTAGCCACACATTTGGAGTTTAACAGGTTACCTTCTCACCAGCCCAAGGATGCAGATTAGAACATCTTTAAACTCCTCTCCTGTACTCTTAGTATCCAGGAACACGCGGATACTTTTAGTTTAATTTAGCGGTTTTAATGTGCTTTAAGTCTTGCATGTGCTCTGTGCTTATGAGCCACCATACCTTCCACTATCTAATCACTGAGCTGTAAATAGGCAAGCAGACAGGCACAGGAAACACATTCCTCCCAGTTGTCCCTGTTTTCTTTCCCTTTAATGTGTCATAAACTTCTGTTTGTCCACCTGTCAACAGAACCATCGAAACATCATTTAAGTTGCTCGGCCCTCAGGCCCAAAGTTCATGGTACCTATCTCACATACAAAGGCAGATAAGTCAAAAGAACTTAATATAGATTAGGTCAAATGTTATGTTCTGCTGCTTAAGAAATGAAAGGAGTAGAGAAAAAAAAAAAAAAAAAAAAAAAAAAATCAAAGCAACTGGGAATCATTAATCTGCTTCCACCAGTGTCTCCCAAAGGAACCACTCTAATAAGGATGTCCCCTGACTGTGAACCAGTTACAATTCTTCATTTGTTGCTCTTTATTTATACCAATGTGTCAAACACTAAGGACAACGCTCCACTCCCTTTTTTTTCTTTTTTTTTTTGGGGGGGTGCTGATATGTACAGGTATGTTTTTCAGTTATACTCACATTTTTTTAAAACTCTTTCATGAAAAAAATAAAACAAAAATGGATTTAATAAAGTAGCTGGTCTGAATTACATAAGTAAAGACTAAGTCAGAAACAAAGGACAACAATGTGAAAAGGGAAAAAGTCTGGCACATACTATAAAAAAATAAACATGGACAAAAATTATCATCAGTGTTGCAAACATTGTTTTGCATAGCTCAGTCCAGACAGGTGCTTGTTGTGAACTATCACAAAGTGAAAACTTGTTGAAACTTGATTTTCTCTCTGTTGTGATGAGGATCTCTGGAGGATCTACTCTGCTTATGCAGGAAGAGCATGCATATCACAGAGACAAAAGAACAAATCCTTGTAAATCGGGCATGTTACACTGAATCTGCAGTGCGCGGATACATTTCTCACCTCCTGTGCGCCCAAGACCAACCTGCACTGCAGGGTGCAGGCTGCCCTCATTATTGAGAAGGTGAGGCAGATGGTGGTAGATATTTGGCACCTGGAGAGGTTTCCTGTTTGCTAGCTCCTTCAGTAGTTTCTGCGTCTCATCTGAAAAAAGACAGAAACAAGTTAGGTGGTGCCCAATTCTCATGTTCACGAAATGAAAGTGAAAATTATGGGGGCATGACCCAACTGTTAAGGGACACACCTCCACCACACCACCACCACCCATGGATCTTGATGGAAGACTTCAGTTACATATCACCCTCCCTCCTTCTGCCCTCATTTCCTATCTCACTCAACTGTCAAATGAAATAAAAGAACTTTAACTGAAATAAAAAGGACTTTTGAGGCCCAAATTTAATAGCTACAAGGCTCTGACCATGAATATTACCAATTAAATAAATATTACTAATATTAATTAGTGTATATGTTAATCCCCACATTTGTCTTATTCCCTGTACCATGGAAATCCACAGCAACAATTAATAAAAAAAATATTTTTTTCAATTTTTGTGTATGATTCATGCCAAAGTTAAAGATTAACATTTAAGTATATTAACAAATGACAACAGGGAGAATAAAGTCAGCTGATAGATTTCAGTGTCCTCAACCGCACTGATGTGCAACATAAGCTTTATGTCTTTTAGTTGTCTTATTTTGTACTTTGGGCATGTTTTTCATTTGCAGACTTGTAATATTTTTTTAATAACTTTTAATTATTTTGTACAATATTTGGACAGCTTTTTTGTGTGTTTAAATGCACTTTATGAATAAACTTCATTTACTTAAGTAAAATAAGCAACATGATCTCTTTGTGTGACCGGTGTCTTTCACCCATCTAGATTTTATAACCCACCTGGTTATTTTGTGAGTTGAGTCAGTCTTTCCATTTTTTAGCCTGAGATTGTGCCAGTCTAACAGCTTTCTGTAAGGCAGGAAATTCAATTTCCACTAACCTATGACAGGAAACCAACAAAAGACCCTCAATCTGACGTCATATGAGGTCGACAGCGCAAAGCTACATCAAGAAGCTGGTTTTGCTTGGACGTTAAAAGCAAAGTGGAACTAACATAAAAAGAAAAAAAAATTCAATATGTTCTTCTATTTTTGTTCAGTCACCATGCATCAGGGGTACCAAAACCAAGCAAGCACTGCCATTTAAAACAGATCTTACTCAGCATAAACGTTAACACTGATTTGCTTAACATTAGTGCTGCTCAGTGGATATATATATATATATATTTTTTTTTTATTCCTAATTTTATGTTAGTAAGCTAGCCTGAAGAGTGGAGGTATTCAAAAGTCTAGAGCCAGGCATAGAAAGGTACTTTCCCCACACCATTTTCACAGGATGAGGGTTTAGTCTTCCTTACAACTCTACGTGTCTAGAGGAATACTTGTCTATGTATGCTTGATGCTTGATTAGAATTTTCCAGCTTTCACACACAAACACCTCCACACCTGTTGCACACCAAGGGATCAAAGCTCAGCCAGAAGTTGATGAGTGGAAGCATTAACAGCAGTTTACGCGGTTTACTCACCTGAGAAGTTTGTGAGGGCATCTTTGCTGCTGTTAGTTTCAGCAATGGCGCGTCTGAACTGCTCGAGGATGTTGTTGAGCTCGGACGAACGCTGCAGTGTCCTGTGCTCTGCCACACGAAGGCGCTCTTTCAAAGCGTGGAACTCCCGCTGGTACGCTATCAGCTTCTCTGCAGAAAGAAAAAACAGAAAACTTGTGAAAGGGTGCGTTAGCAGGAGACAAGTCGCACAAATAGAATTCATTTTCCATTAAATTAATCACCGGTCATCAAGGCTGATATCTGTTATTTTACAAGAAAGGGTTCACATGATGGGGTTTTTCTGGATCAAACACATTTGCTTTATTGTAAATATTAACTACACATTAACGTAAGGATGTGCAACTTTATTAGTGCTAACTGAAAACATTTGTGTAGTTACAGATATAATACCTTTGGGCTGGCCAGCAAAGACAGACCTAATCTGACCGTTTCTGAGCTGGTTTAACTGAACAACACTTCAGGAAAAGCTTCAAAAGGGAAGGAAGAGCCACTTCTTCAATTTTCCCCCCAAAATTTCTTAGATGGTACAAGGACTGAAAGAACTTGTAACAGAACCCTTTTTTTGTTTTTTGTTTTTTAATTTCTGAGCACTGCAGCATGCTGTCATTATTTAGTTGGAAATGAAACAATTTATTGAAAATATCCCTGTGCTTAACAAGAAATTACTTGTGAAATTTTGACAATTTACTGTGAAAAACTGAGCAAAATTGTCTTAATCTTTTATCAGGAAGCAGAAGTTGAGTGGTTTGCGTTGGAGTTGAAAACATGAAGCTGGGAAAAAAGGGAACAGCTGTAGTCTGTAAAATATTCTTGATGCAACACTGACAGAACCTCATTTTACCCTTTTTCCATGTGTATTTAGTACTGCAGAGAGGTTTTAAACCAAACCTCTGGTGAACTTCAGATTCACACTGACGCTGTATGATGTAATGCAGACTGACAGGTAACTCTCTATTTGGACTGCTTTGGTGACATCACCTTGCATTAACAGCAAACCATCCGATGCATTCATAAAAATCTAATTCCGGTGACTGACAGCAAGACAGTGTGCATTTCAAGGCTTACCATTTTAACATTATATTTCCTGGTGGCTGTTCTGGCTTGGATAATACTGTCAGCTGCTTATTAATAACTAATAAATGATTTACATTAACATCTCTCCCACAGATCGATTATCAGACCGCTTCTTGAGCCGCCCACAAACAGCAGATAAATTTAGTCCATTTGCTTTTAGAACACAAACGAACACAAACTGCACTGAGACCACATTTTACAGAAGCTTAAGTGCAGTAGATTGCTGTGCACCAGTTTGATTGTCAAGTCATAAACTCAACTCTTACGTACTGTGCAAACAGACCAAAGCATGGAGGTAACCAAGTTAGTCTGCATGCACTCTTAGCTGTCTTTTGACTGGGTATGATTAAAAATGAAGTTTATAGCAACTGATGCAAGTCCTAGAGTCAGTATAAGCAGTAAAGACTTGACTTTGTTCCAAAATTTATAAGGTTATAGGGAGGCTACAAAGGAAATCTCTGGCATGTATTTGTGTGTGGGTGCGTGAGTATAGAGAGAGGTGGGTGTGGGTGTGTGTGGGTCAGCCAGTCTCTGATCTTCCTCTTCTGGTAAATTTAGTGTGCCCTTTCAACAAAACACAAAACCCACTACCTTTATCTTCCCCTTTCTGTCACTCGCTCTGACTGAGCTATTGTCTATCCACTCTGCCCTGGCTACTCTTTTGCACAGAACCATGTTGTTCCCCCTGAATGTTGATCTTTAAGACACATAGACAGATGCTGTCATCTGGTCCAATACTCCTGAATAGGGCAGCTTCAAACTAAAACAAGACTTTCATCTTCACATCAGTCTTTTGATTGTAGGACTCCAGGTCTGCTGAGGTGAAACCACACCTGTGATCCCACAGTGCAAAGACAGAAAACACACCGAATACTCCGGGAAGAGGGACAAGGTATAGACAGGGTTTCTATTTAAGGCTTCTATTTAACACACTCACCCATTCATATGAATAGGTGAGTGTGTCCAAACTTTTGACTGGTACTGTATCCATGCACAGATGTATTAGGTGGTAAAACTATGGGGTTTTAGGGGAGTGCATTACCTGAGAAGTTAATGCATAAGTATGCCAGACAGTTTTCACACAAGCCCCTCACCATTTCATTACAGCATCTCATTATTGTTAAAGAAAATTTGGCCCTGACCTCACATAAAAATGTTATCTGATCAACTGAAAGGACTTCAATTTTTTTTTACCAATCAAATGGTCTACAGGGTGAATGAACAACGTACTTCACTGCTGCACAGTCTCTGGATGAAGGACGGATGCACAAGATGCATTAAATAATTAGACCTAACTGAGATCTGGAGCACATCTATAAAATCTCATTATTCCTCTCTGCTCTCTACCAGCATGAGTACGAGGGGGTAGGGCTACGCTCTGCCTGAGAGCTGGATAATGTCTCCTTTTTCTGTTTTCTTATTCCTGGCTCCTCATTTCATACCATTTTCATATTTGAATATCTTTTAGAGGCCTTCGTACGCTTTCATTCTTGTATACGCTTGTCCGTGTGACCCCGCTCTCACTCTTTTGGTTTCCATAGATGTTCCTCTCCTGTGAGATATCGTCTTGATGTGTCATCCTTGACTCCTTTGCTTGGTTTACATTATTTTTTTAATGAGATATGTGGGAGGAATCGGAGGTGGAGGTAGAGCAGGGAACTAGTCTTTAAAACTAACACACCTAAACCCTCACATGATGAGTTAAGTAAAGAAAATGTTAAGCAGCAATAATGTTGAACATATGACCTACATTTGTGGAATGCTTTCAACCAAGAAAGAAGAACATACTGTAGGTTCTGTAGGAATAACTACAGTTTAATGAATGAATATCTGTGAGACTTATCCTTAATAATCAGTAGTTACATCAAGGCTGCAGCTCATTACATCTCTTTTATGAAAACTCACAAACAGTGTTTAAAAGCATTTAGTGAGTCGCAGTCATGACGTGATTGTTGTTGAATTTGTTGTGACACTGTGGTAACTCGTCTTGACATCAGTAATTGGACTGAATACACAAGAAAGAGAAAGCCTAAGCTTGGCTCCACACATCTTCAAACAACCAACTTCTGCACTTATCAGTTTAAGTGAGGACAAGGATAATCTTACTGTTGAGTTTATGAAAACCCATCCCTGAACTCACCACACTGTTAAAGAGTTTTACCAGTCAGTCTGTTAGCTCATCAAAAGCCCTCACAGTGATCCTGTCCTTGACCCGCTTGTTCCTTGCTGATGCATGCTGCTGACAGCGAACTCACTAGTGCTGATGAGGGAATTGTGCCGTTTATGTTCACGCCGATAAGAGAACTGCAGTGCATTATATGCAGATGTCCCTGTTAAAGCACATTTTCACTGTGAAATGCACAGAAACCCAGTTTAACAGTTAAAAACTCAAAAGGAATAATCAAATTCATGCACACGGTATACTCTGGGAGGATAAAAGGAGCTTTTGAAACTGGGAAACTGACTCAGTGAATTATTGAAACGCTTTCATGAAACAGTCGTGATTCATTCTGCTCAAAATACAAGCTCAGCTAGAGGATGATTCTACACCAGCTGTTAAGAGGAAATTGTGTTTAAAGGGTAATTTAACACAATTACACATGTGTGTGCACACTGACACCCACGCACACAGTGCAATGTTCCACTATAGCAATGGTCTGATTCATTTTCTGCAGATTAGAGATATGAGACATTTAGAATTTCTCTTGTCTTCCCAATGAAATTGTCCAAAAAAAAAAAATTTTTTATATATATATATATATATATATATATATATATATATATATATATATATATATATATATATATATATATATATATATATATATATATCTCAGTTTGTGGTGTTTCGCGAAAGAAAACACGTTTGAATATTTCTACAAAAATGCACTCTTACAAAAGCAATGTCCCTGCTACTAATGTTCAAAACCATGCCATTTTTATACACATAATCACAAGCTCAACTGTTACCCGACAGATACATGTGAGATCAGATATTTCGTGGTCTATGATCGTCAGTGATGACGTCAGTGTGCAAAGGTGTGAATCCCACAGGTAATAGATGCAATAGTGAGTAGGTGACATGTGTTTCATGCTCTATCCAGGCAGCTTCCTGGTCTAAACACCATGGCGTACTGCCAGTGTTGTGAACATGTTAAAATTGCCCCATCCAAATATTTGCACTGAATCTACTTCCCATAAAAGGATAATTCCTTTGAAAGTATAACCAATGTGAACCTATCTAGACTAAACCATCCTGAATAACCAGTATACCATGAGAATACAAGCACCATACCAACCCCAAAGAGCAGTGTACACAATTGTAGGAACCTGCAGATGCAAAAAACCAAGGGCAACACCCCAGTGGTCACTCAGTCGCTACATAATGCCTAATTTACTTCAAAAGCACTTCAGCTTTAATTCATATTTTGCTATACAATCAACAACCATAACAAATTGAGCAGTCTTTAAACTTGTTTGGGTTGTGAAAAGCATGTCCACATGCATTATGGATGTATGAAGCCCCCACGGCGGTGCACCTGCCAGCCATGTGGTTCTACACTGCAGCTGCTGTGTGCAAGACAAAGGATTGGACCAGACTTAAACAGGGTAGAAAGCACATTGTGTATGGTTTCCCATCAGACAGATGCTTACACTGATAAACTACAAGCCAATATATCAGCTCTGCTTCTAGCAACAGGAACACTTTAACAAGATCAAAAACATGAATTGAGGGCAAACAAATGGCATATTTTTCAATGCCCAGGTCAGTCACCCGGCCTACATCCAGTTTCCTACATAACTAAAGGGCAGAAAGACCCACAAACATGCAGCAACTGAAGGCAGCTAAAAATAAAGGGCTTGGCAAACACATTCAAGGGAGGAAGCCCGATATTGGGTGATTTCCACGAGTTCAAGATTTAAGCCATTAACAGCAAGGAGTTCCCACAGGAGTATTGCAAACAAGCTTTGTACTAATAATAAATGTTAGTTTGGAGGAAACAGTAGGGACAATGTAAAAAAGAAGAAAAAAACATGGTGCAATTTCTAAACAGTTAATGCAGTTTTTTTGTTAATCCCATTGAAATAAAACTGAAAAATCTACATTTAATTCATATTTTGATTGTTTTACTTCAAATCTATTGCAGTGATCTACATTAAAAAAACCCTTGCAGCTTTGTTTAAACACATGTTGACTTGTCAGTACAACTCGGAGGTTACATTTTGACCACATTCTTATGAAGCATCATCTGTGGGATGCCGATCTGCTCTGTCTTCATATATACCAGGGAAATAAAGGCTCACATCAGTGTTACTTTTAAGTGCTACTCCTCAAAACCAGTTAAGGTTTTTTTTGGGTTAAACAGTTTGCGCACCTATACATTTATCATCACGGAGAAAAAGCAAGGCCAACGCCGCACATAAATAATACTGCACACACACACACACACACACACACACACACACACACACACACACACACACACACACACACACACAGAGTTGTATTATTGATTTTGGGCAGTATTTTTCTGACAAGAACTGAAAGTCGAGCCATGAGTAGGCAAGGGATACTCCCTGAACGGTTCCCTGTAGTCTGAAGACAGAAAGAAGGCACAGCTTTAATCCCATTCTTGTTTTTTTAAATACCACAGCCTATTTCACCTCACTGTTAAAATTAAGAAAAAAACGAAAAAGAAAAAGGTTGTAGGGAATTAGTATCTGGAAAGCCAGACAAATGTTTGCCCCCTTGGCAACTTTCCCACCCAGATTTTCAATTCTGCTTCCTCACCATGGGTCCATTGTTTTTCCTGACCTCCACCCACTGTTCTCCCTCTATTGTGCTGCAAGTCATGACAAACTCCCGCAGCCGGTCGTGTCTCTTAATGGAAGATCGTGCTGTCTGACGGCACTGAACTGAGAGCATGCCCTCGCTCGGTTCACTTCCACTCCTCTGCCTCCTCTTGGCTGCTATAAGGCTACGTTCAGCCAAGGCTAGCTCTCTTTTGGAAACTCCACTTTCAGAGATGTGTCCAATCAATGGTTTAATGAATTCCAGTGGGACTTGAAGCTTCAAGTCCATTAAAAGCTATTTTTGGGGCTTAAAGAATTTGTTGATATACAGATTGGCTGAGTAATGTAAAACACTCTGCTATCTAATCAATTCATTTTTCAAGCAAATATTTACTGGAACCTCTTCTCAAATGTTATTAAGATTCAGTGCTTTTAGTCCATGTGACAATAAACTCAATGAGCTTGGCACTGGAAGAGAATTAGTCTGAAAACTCTGCCTTTGGCTCTGGTAAATATAGTGGGCATTTTATATTATAATGTGTCTCTGATAAATTAGTCCAACCAGTAATCAAGGACTATCTGGGGTAATGTAGAAAGACGTCAAGATGATTCCACCAAACACTGCAGTCCCTAACTGGAAACATTAAACAGCATCTGTATTTTACTATATCTAAAAAAAATGATTACAAACACATTGTGGGAACATGTGTGTGTTATAGTCAAGGACAATCAGGGACATGCAAAACCTATAGAATGTAATGTTATGTACCTCAGAATTACAAAAGCTTGTGTCATAATATTAATAGATATTTTTAACACAGATACATTTCATTAAAAGCCACAAAGTGATGTGTTTATTTTCTGTGTTTTGTGTTGTCTTTTTTCTGCCTTGGTGGTTGTAAAAATAAAAGTTCTAAATTCATATGCAAAATATTTTCATACTCAAGCAAAAACCCCCAAGAAACATTAACGTTTCAAAAAACTATTAAAAAAAAAAAAAGCATCCTACTGTTTCTCTGCCATGTCAGCACTCTCTGCCTTTCTCTCCATCATAAAGCCATCTCAGGCTTTTCTCCTCTCTCCTTTTAAGATTTGGTCTTTATACTCTTCTTCCTTCCAGGCTACTTCTATCTGGCAGACTGCCCTACCTCACAGTGTACAAAAGCCAAAAAAATGAATGCACACACACACATATACAGCCAGACATCACAAACAAGAACCGAAATGTGCAAGACATATCTTCTCCCATTCAATTTAATAAATCACATAAGCTAGCCCACCTTGCAGAATCTGCCCGCTTATCTTTTCTCTTTCACCGCAAAACCACGAGCTATTTTTGTCCCATTGTGTTTGGGCTGATGCGATGATGGAAGAAACCATCCCTTTAAACAATGAGGAAGAGAGAGGTATGTGCTCAAGGAAGACAAGGAGGAAGTGATATTTGCAAAAGTGGACAGTGTCTTGCGCTTGGCACCGCCGACTAAACCAGTCTGCCAAAACTATAAGCACAGAGCTGTCACTATCCCAGCCTCAAAATCACTGGCAAAGTCCTAATATGGCAGACCCACAAATAGCTGTATCAAACTATGAGTACTCATAAAGGATCTCCAGCATGTTATTTTTCAAACTTGCGTGGAACTAGAAATTCTAATTGAATGTCACAATAGAGCACAAAATAAGAACAATTCTGTTTGCGCATGCTGGTGCTAATATCAGTAAACTTTGCACCTGTATGGTACCATTATGTGACATAAAAAGGTTGGGTTGTTATCACTTACAACTGACAGGCCACACTTTAACTGTGATTTTATGCCAACTGTGTAAAAGCAGCCCAGAAACTCAACAAAGTGAACAACAGTGAGATTAGATCACACTGTAAGTTGACATTGAAAGTTCCATCATGCCATGTCTTAATAGGAATCGACTGCTGTCTAGTACTACAGGAAACAAACAAAGTTAGAGACACTAATTCTAGACACAAAGCCTACTTTTTTCCTCCAAAGAAGCACATTAAGAATTTTAGGGGTGCAGGGAAAATGTATCAGGAATAGACAGAAGTATTCCAAGCAAACTGAATTCTTTACAAAAATCACTAGGATTTTAATTCTCTCTGCTTTAAACAGTATTTAAAATGACATTAAACTGTATAAATACTCTAAACTGCAGACTTCTTGAATACAAAGGCTAGCTACTTGAATGACTACACCTGAAGGAGCGGAAAATGAAAACTTTTTTGAAGCAGCATGTGGGGCCATATCACAGTGACAGTGTCATGCCATTTTCCCTATACTTATAGTTGATAACAAACAAGGTTGTTGTTAATGTGTGTGTGCTTTGTTATCTGGAGAAAGTACACATGTATAGCCTGCAGATGGTATCAAGTTATTCTTATTATGAAAGGAAATGACATTTTATCTACTATGCTCTTATCGTTTATATTTTTGTTTTACTCAGTACTGTATTATTATTATTTGATAAATGATAACAAAACGTCTTAAAGGGGGCCGTGAGCTTGCTAATCGGAACTAGGGACGTGCTTGTTATGTGGAAATGCATGTACAGGACTGCACTATGCCGTTTAAGCAACTTCTTTGCCCCAACTCAAAGCTCACCCATATCATTCGCCTTCATCTTGCTCATTGTTGTTGTTGTTATGCCTACTTGAGATATAACCAAAGAGATACCAGAGAGCAGTCTCTCACTAGGGGATGAAGGCGACTCTGACAGAGAAGTACACACTCTGGAGAGTCATTCACCATAGAGTGTTTGGACAGATGACTGGCGCAGCCCTCATTCACAGCAGTCAAGTGACCAGCAACAAGACAGGCTGTCAGAAGCAAAAGTTAATGCAAAAAATAAAAATCTGAATAGATTATCTCTACTCCAATAAAGAAATATACTCATCTATACAACCCAGTCACGAGTCTTTATTGAAAAACAGCTACTCAAAGAGGTGTTAAATATTTACATTGTCAAAATTACCCAATACCTGAGTTCAAGTACAACACTAGAAACACTGACGCTGAAGAGAGCAGAAGCCATTTATACCCACAGAAAGAAATTTTATCACATTTAATAAAAAAAGGATTACAAAACAGAAAAGCAATCTGTGTTAAAACATCATGCGTTAAGACAAGAACCAGCACAGACACAGAGAGGCAGGGAGACAGTGAAACCCAAGGTAAAATATATGCAGACACATGTAAAGGCCATTCACTAATCAGAACGGGAATTATAAAAACTCAAATACACACTGAGAACAGATCTGATAAATATTACACTGTTAGAAACGGGCATGTTGAGTGTTAATATCACTTTATGAAAAAAATGTAAGGGCTGAATAGAAATATGACTTATTTTGATTAAATCTAACTGCGTGGTTTTCATCTCTCACACTCCCACGGTTTGGTGTAGAACACAAACAAGCAAACAACAAAATCCCAGCTAATTTTCTTTAAAATATGCCCCTTTTTTTCTCTTTCAGTAATACTTGTTATTGCACTGCAGTTTAACACGAGACATAAACAAAAGTACAACACAAAGACTGCATTTAGGAAAGGAATGCTCCAAATAAGAAAAGTGCAATCACATTAAAGGCCAATTTGCCAACAAAGCATAAAGAAGAACTTGTTTAATAAACAAAACTGCAAGCAAACAGAAATCCCAGACCAAAAACAGCACAACATAAGCTTACAACATCCATTTGCATGCATGTCTACTGGCTTGCAGTCTTGTTTTTCCCAACCTTTGTTGGTACATTCCTGGCATGTTCCTACCAGCATAGATCAGTGGACCCGTGTGACACTGTTGGTAGGACTGTACTATATCACTGTGCGTGAGAGGTCTTGCACATATGCACACATGCTCGTGCATGTGACAAACAAAAACAGGGAGCTATTCAGGAGAGAAAAAAAAAAACCCCAGCTTCATAGTGTTATTAGAGGTCAAATGCTCCACGGGGAACCTTTAAGCTGTGGCGTGTTGAGATCTTTCCGCCACCATACAGCCCAAAGCATTTTCTTTAAATAGTAGCATTACTGGTTCTTTCTGCATAGCCCTTGTTGACTAAGGTGTTTTTATTCACCACAGTAAGAAAACCACAAGTGTGCGTAATAAAACTGATAACAGTGGAGTTCAGTTCAGTTTCAGGATCCTAGTGTTGAGCAAACATGCTTATCAAGACCATCTTAATTCCAATGAAAGGATAGTTAGTGACAGATGTGCATCTCCTACTAGGACAAGGTTAAATGTGATTCATTAAAAAAAAAAAAAAACTCCCTACTGAGCATTGGCTGGAGTTCTGTTTTTGCACAAAATTCTAGAGAAAACAGAATTACGGACTCAACCTGCCAGTCAGGTTTCACGTCAACGACATTCAAATCAAAGACATGATTTGTGTAATAGGGACAATCACCTGATCTGACTTTGTTAAGCACTTTGCTTCTTCTTCTACTATATGTCTACAATTAGGGTATGATTGTATTGAGTAATGCAAAACAGAGTCAAATTGCTTAGGGGTGTTTCCAGGAATAACAAAATAAAGCTGATTGTGAACACATAGGTGTGGCAATAATGGTTAAAAAAAACACTTCAGATATGAGTGTTGCTGCAAGGGTGCTACACTTCTAAAAAGATGATGCTTGGTTCACCAACATCTATTCAATTACCACAGTTTTAATGTTAACACTGAAGACTACTGTCACCAATCACAGCTTTACCAGGCTCAAAACAGGCATTTGGGAGTTGACAGTGAATGTCTGGTCCCACAGACTGCACATAAAGCCAAATAACATTAAGGCAAAGAGTATGTGTTACCTTATTTAACAGTCTAAAATATGATTTTTTTTCTGTTATTTTAGCCAGTTGATAAACAAAAAGAATGTATTTTAAGTTTGGGCAAATTAAACTGCCGACCACAGGTGAAATTTATTTACAAGCTACCTTTCTCCTCCTGAGTTAAGGCATTTAATAATGTCCAGAAAAGTATTCATGCTGAGTATAATTCTGTCAAATTGAAGAACCAACTGCTTCATCATTGCGTCCAAGTGACCATTTCAGCCAAATGTGAGGAAATTCCATGAAAGCGTACCTGAGATATTGAGCTCACAGGGATGGGATGTACAGTTGGTTTAGTGTAAAGTCAAATTTAAAAGAATATATTTTCTCACACACTCGCTCCTGGATGACAGTGGAGGAACAAACATACTGTATTTCACCGGAAATGTTAGTGGTTTATAAGTTGTACAGCCAAACACATCAACTACACTGTTAACAATTTCTAAGAAGACCAGTAGCCAGTATTTTCATTTTCTTAGCTGTAACAGAATGGTCTGCTATCTATATCCCTGACAATACTTACTAAACTGTATCAACAGGTGCCACATTTATGGCATCATTTCATGACCCCCCCCCCCCCCCCCCAAAAAAAAAAAAAAAACACACACACACACACACAAACTCACATACATTTTCATCTAATCAGCAAACCAGACTCAGCCTGCTCCATATAAAGGAAAGCATTTCATCACGCTGATAAGCTCCACGGTAATCACAACCTGAAGCCCTGGCTTGGAATTTATCTAAGGGCTGCAATTATTTACACCCTGCTGATAACAAGTCACTAAGGCCCATATCCCTGCCCACACCACACCAGAAAGTAAGCACTCAGCCATGAGCTGTGTACAGTAACACAGCTACACTTGTGTAATAAAGCCCAGGCTCAGATGCTTGATAGGACATGTAATGCTCAGATGAAAGTCATTAAAAGACCTTTATCCAGAAACACGAATGTCACTGAACGACGTAATTATCTAGAGCAGGGGCAAACTAGAAATCCCTAAGTTACTAAGGATGGCTGGGAGAAGACATGAGAACACGTTGACATATGAGGAACAATATAATGCTTAAAACAAATAAACTCATTCAAACGAGGCCATTCATTATAGCGATAACTCGAGTCATTACGCATGAACATGTTAACACCAATCACACCAATGGATGATTTCACCTGCTGTCTTAGGACATTGGCAGGTTGTTAACCAGGCCTCGTCTAGATTGTCGATTCTTCAGACATTTTTTTTTCGGAGTGTGGGTGTGTGTGTGTGTGCGCGCGTGTTGGGGGGGGGGGGGGGGGGTAACTGAGATGACATAAATGTTAAACATACCTTTGCCATTCTGCCACGCTGTGTACCAGGAGAGGCTGAGGAAAGACGTGAAGAAAATAAGTGCAGTGGCCACAGTTCCATTCCTGAGCCTCATCTCATTTCAGCGATGCCTCTCCTCGGCTGAGTGTCGGGGACCCCGGAGCTGCCGCTGCCTCCCTCCCTCCCTCCGTCTCTTTCTGCCTTCAGGATGTTGAGACGGGCGTAGGCGCAGGCATATGGGCGCTTCAAACGGTAAAACGCTCCGGTTAACGGGGGGATAACACCGACTTCTGCGCTCGGAAACAGCGGGGAGGGGGACACTGCTGTAGCCTCAGCTTCGGCGCGTCTTCTC
Organism: Archocentrus centrarchus; assembly: GCF_007364275.1. NCBI lineage: Eukaryota > Metazoa > Chordata > Actinopteri > Cichliformes > Cichlidae > Archocentrus > Archocentrus centrarchus. Next base: position 22,543,254 of record NC_044366.1, on the reverse strand, counting down.
TTGTCGCTGTTCACGAGACTAATAATACGTGCTGCCGAGATCAGTTACTTTTTGTTTTTCTGACAAGATAGCTTACATTGTGGGTTTTAAGAAAAAGAACAAACTAGCTGCCAATACAATCCATAGTGTTTTAAAAGCCAGTCGTTAAGCTACAAGTTACAAGCAGATGTCATCTCAGCTGTGTGGCTGCTGATCCTCCGGGATAGGCTGCTGGCTCTCTGACGGTGTGCCGAAAGGCTACGCCTCAAATCACGTTGATTCCGCTTCAACGGACAGCAGAATTAAACATAAATAAATACGGCAGAGTGTAGCTAACTCACCGAGCTTCTTCAAGGAAGCAACCAAGTTTTAGCCGCCGTCCCTATCGGTCGACCCGCACACTGCGACACAATCTCTGCTAGCTGCTTAGCCGGTGAGCTAACACTTAAGTTGAAAGCTGCCGGGTAAACTAAACCCGAGCAGACACGGAGTCTCTTTGTGCTGATTGTCACGGAGTAGTTTTATACCTCAATTAACTGACACCCTAAAACGACTTACAGCGCAAAAATATTTTTAAATATATTATATAAATAAAACTGGCGTTAGGGGGGGTTTGGGGGAAAATTAACCTGCCTTCTTAGCCAGTGTATGCAAACTGATTTTCCGGTAAGAACTTTCAAAATAAAGCCTCTGGTGTCGTTGAGCCCCTGCTCATAACACTGGCGGCGGGGGGGGGGGGGGGGGGGGGGCGTTAATCCTGCAATATGAACTTTTCATATCTTTTTTTCTGTTTTTGCACCTGATGTCTCTGACAAAAAAAAAAAAAAAAATGGAAAAAGACAGTCCGCACACCGGAACGCTCCTAGAAAAATATTTTTTAATATCGTTCTTGTTCCAGCACCCCTTCAACTGTTGGATGTGCGTGTTTGGCTTGTATAGTCTGACAAAAAAAAATAATAATTTCTGTTTAATTTTCACCTAAATCTTGACACCATGATTTTTAAAATTTAAATCATCCTCCATACATAGCCGGTAATACCTATGATAGAAATTATAGACTTGGCAGTACCATTTTTAATTGTGAAATTACTAGAGACTTCTAAATTGACCAAGTTCTTGTTTTCCACCGTGCGGCTTTTTTTTTTTTTTTTTAATGCGGAAAAAGCGCACCATCTAGTGCCCACAGTTTCAACAACAGAATGATGATTTTACAAAACATCTGAAAAAAGCACTTTTTTTTAATTAAGATGCCAAATTACAATAATTTACTTGCATTCCTGAACAGAAAAAAATAGTTTTAGTGGAATGTTATGCTTGATTAATTTCTGTGTTATGGCTCAAACTTGAGTATAAAAACGTGAATTCCGTTTGTTATTTGCCTAATGGATAGAAATATAATTTTTAGTTTTAAGCTAGTTTTGACAGACTTCTAAAATATTTTTGTTTTCTTGTTTTTATGACAGGTGGACTAATAAATTTGTTAAGCACTCTAGACCTGACCAAATGATTCGATTCCAGGAAGAATCTTCATTATTAGAAGATGGAGTTTTAAAGGATTTAAATGTCAAAAGTGAAGACAAAAATATTCATTCCAACATGTGTATTCACATGAAGTGAAAAAAAATTTTGCACTCATGATCCCAGTTAAAAGTCAATGAGAATGAGGACACACAAGAGCAATATACAGAAACAAGGAATTAAAAAAAATGTTTTTATTTTGTATAAATAAGAACACTATATATATATATATATATATATATATATATATCTAATATATATATATATCTATATATAGAGTATAAATAAAATTATATATTCTAACATCCAATTATCTCTCTACTATATATCTAAATGCAAATTCTCTATCTCCTATCCATCCCGTCTCTCGGCTATCTATACTATACTCTAATACCTTCTATCATCTCTCTCCTCATCTCTATATCTCATATCTATCTCTCTCTATATAGTCTCTCCTCTCTTTTTTTTTTTTTTTTGTTTTTTTTGGGAGGAGGCTTGTTCTTCATTCTGGTGATATCGGCTCTTGATGCTCCACAACCTCGAGGGGAGGGGGAACAAACAGTGTGGTGCTGGGTGAATATGATGGTTGCAAGATAGAAGAAGGCCCTTTTCCTCCATCTACTGGTGTAGTTGTCTGTGGTGGTGGGGAGGCTGCTGATTACAATCGTTTGTGCGCTCTCAGCAGAGCCTTCTTCTCTGCCACAGAGCAGCTACCATACAGTGATGCACTGGCATAGGAAACACCATACATCTGTAGCATAAGTTCAAGTGAAGCACACCTCAACCTCCTGAGAAAGTAGAGGCACTGGTTTGCCTTCTTAACCAGGAAGGAAGTTTTAATTGCTCTAGGTAAAGTCCTCAGTGAGATGTACACAACAGTACTTAAAGCTGGAGACCACTTCCATGCCCCACGCCCCCCCCCCAAAAACAAGACCAAATTAAAGCCAAACTCAAGCATAGTCACCACTGATCCTTTTTGCACTGGAGCCTATTTGCATATAGAAATGTCATAGGCAGACAGCACAGATACAGTATCAAGCTTTGTTACACAGCAGGTTACTAATCCTGGATCAGAGTTCATTCTTCACCTAGAACACAGCAGCGGGAAACATGATCTCATCTCAAGGCAGGCTATATTTCTTATCAATTTGATAATTCATCAGGAGATGAATGAGTAGAACTGTCAGTAGAGTTTCTTCAACTGCTTGGAAAGATATGGAAAATGTATCTTCTAATGAAAAGAACTCGAGAAAAACTCTTGGAGTCACAAACCCTTAGCTTATATATTCCAGAGTGAATGGGATGCTGTGTTAAAAAAAAATAAGAATACAATGATCTGCAAATTTTGTAAACACATATTTTACTCACAATAGAACATTAGAAGCACATAAAATGTTTAAACAGACATTTTACTATTTTATAAATATATATATACATTAGCTAATTTTGAATTTGATGGCAGCAGCACATCTCAAAAATGTTAGGAGAGGGTCATGTAGCGTCCCCTCTTCTTTTAACAAGTCTGCTGGACTTTTAGATGTTAGATTCAACCCATTGTCGTTGTGCACATAACGAAATGATCTTTCCAGATCACTCATCCACAGAACAGTTTTCCATTTTGCCTTTGTAGAGTTTTTTGTAGACTGGTGAAGCTCTGCCTCGGTAAGATGTGCTTTTTTTTAATACCCAATCATGTTACTGACCTGTCACCAATTAACCAACTTAGTTGCAAAATGTTCTTCCAGCTGTTTATTTTTAACACCAGTGACTTTTCTGGCCTTTTGCTGCACCCATCAAAATGAACTGTTTTGAGATGTGCTGTTCTCATCAAATTCAAAATGAGCTACTATAGTTTATGAAATAGTAAAACGTCCCAGTTGTGATACGTTTTCGATGCTCTGTTGTTAATAACATATCGTTCATTTTGAGACACAAATATGAAAGGTTAACAGGTCCAGGAGACAAAAAAAAAAATCTATATTGACTTTAAATAATATGCTCCATATTCATTTTATTAAAAAAAAAAAAAAAAAACCGACACACAACTCAGTGTGAACAGTGTGAACACATAAAACAGTAATCAGTGCTTTATATAGATTACATTCACAGATGTGATCAGTTTAACTGGTTTATTGACTATAAATACATTCAGGCATCAAACACAGGTAACTGATCTTGTGTGACAAACCAAGATAAGAGAGAAGAGAAAATATAGGAGTGAAGAACAATCTCTCCTTTGTGAATTTGTGAATTCTCACACATTACTGGAGTGATATCCATGCGGCAGACAGCTCAGCTGATCAGCATTTGTAAGCTGAGGATTCAGGCGGAGGGATATTCTCAGAAAGGCGTAGCTTTAAAGTAGTCCTCCAATGGAATGAGCGATGTCCCCCCAACCCAGTCCTGCAGCCAAACCTGAATCAACTCCAGCTTCATGAAGAACCACTTGTGTCCCACTGGCCACTTTGCCATGACAGGATGTCTAATAAAACATAGTGCAACATATCAAAATACATGTCACGTACATCAAATGGTGTTTCCATAAGGAAAACACAGCTTCTCGGTTACCTTGAGAACACTGCCTCCTTTGCAAACTCAAGCTCCTCTGGGGCCACCTCCACCATCTTGCCTGTGAGTGTGAGTCGAGCACATCTGGGATCCTCTGGATCATATACCATTTGCCTTAAAAAACACAGGAGAACATGCAATACAAACAGCTTTTCGTAGCCTTTCAGAAAGCAGCAGTTGTAATTTAGTTGATGTTAGACCAAACAAGCAAACTGTCCCAAAAGCCTCAAGATTAGTGTGTCAACTAAACTTAACACAAAAAAATAAGGAAATTTGTATTTGGTCAGTTATTTGTTGTAACAATGCTTCTTGGCAATAAATCTTATACAGTTGGAAAGCCTGTTTATTTCCCATTAAATGGTGCCACGTTTGTGAGGAAAATGCATTTGTGGGTTGAGCAACAGAGTTGAGTATGTGGGTTGCGCCCATGAAAAACCTGCTAAATGCTCTCTGCCAAAGCCAAACAGCTTATTCTGCTATTGTCAACAATTGTGACACCAGTTGTTTGGTGGCATTTACTGGATTGGATGATTTAAGTCTGAAGACACAAGACATGTTGCCAATTTAACAATTTATTATGTAAAAAACAGGGGCCTCAGCAGCATGTAGAAGAACCATACACAACCACAGCAGCCTGGCACCTCATCATGCTGGTAACCAGTTTGGTCACATACTGCTGTGGGATGGTCTCCCATTATTCAACCAGCATTTGTCAGCCAGTGTGGTTGTGTTGGTCACTCTGGCATGAACAGCACGCCCAAGCTGATCCTACAAGTGTTCAGTGGAGTTGAGGTCAGGACCGCAGGCAGGCTGTTCCATCCTCTCCACTTCCAGTTTCTAGAGGTAGTTTCTGACAAACCTGCTCTGTGGGGGTGAGCATTGACATCTTGGAAGATAGTTCAGTCCCAGACTGCCGAGAAATGGGATTGGCACTGATTGCAGAATCTCATCTCAATATCTCTCTGCACTGAGATCGCCTCCAGTGATGACAAAGAACACATGGCAAGTTTTTCAAGGGCACAACCCACAACTCTGCTGCTCAACCCACATTATCCTTACAAATGTGGCACATTTAAGGGAAATAAACAGGCTTTCCAACAGTATAAGACTGTTAGAACAAAGAAATAATCAACCGAACAAGTTTACTTACTTTTACTAAGTTTAGTTTGTGTCAATTATATTGAAAAATTTTTTGAAGCTCAAAACATCTTCTTCTTCTTCTAGCTGCTCCTTTTAGGGGTCACCACAGTGGATCAACTGCCTCCATCTCAGCCTATCCCTAACATCCTCCTCCGTCATATCAAACCTCTGCATGTCCTCCTTCACTACATCCATCGGCCTCCTCTGAGGTTTTCCTCCTGAAGTAATTACGGTGTGTGTTTAAGAAAGACTCTTTCATAGCTAAGTGTTATTTCACTTTGTGCTTTATTGAATAAACAATAAACCTTGAGGTCAGGCGGTATTTCACCACATAAAAACATTTTGTGCATGTCGAGATTACCTGCAGAATTCCCCCTCGGCCTCTGAGAAGGTGAGAGAAGCATAGGGGTTACTTTTCAGGTCTGCCACAGTGTTATCCATTGGAGTCACATAAAAATAGAGGACTCCGGTGCTGTTGTCCAGTGGTCCATCACTCACAGAGAAGATGTTTCCAAAGGGAAGTCCTTTGATCTGTACACAAAAGTTAAAAGAATTAGGTGCCACATTTACACAATAATAGAGACTTACATTTTTACACAGAAATAAAGAAATAGGTCATTAAAAATGATAATTTGAACTTTCACAAATTGTCTTTGACAATACAGATCCTTTTTGTTTATTTTATATAAATATGTACATTAAATAAGTACAAAGTGTTTTAAAATAAAATAATTAGGTTCCTAAAAAAAATTGACGCGGTAGGTGGTGAACTTCATTAATCAGATTTAAATCAGATTTAAATCTTTATCGGAGTATTTTGAAAGGTGATCATGTTTTGTGTAAAATCAAAGGGATCATATACAAAGGTAGAGAGGTATCTTTTTCATATTATAATAAGAATACGGACTTCTCCCTTAGCCTGCCCTATATATACTTAAATATGCAACAAAAAAATATATAATAATAATGATCCTAAACCAGAACCACTATCCCCCTGTGTGTGTGTGTTACCTTGTCTTGAGTGGAAATGGTGGCCAGGTACCCCCAGTCACTGTAATGAGCTATGTATCTGGCAGTCTTAGCTGTCTCCTGGTGCGGGGTAGGAGAGCTGCTGGCAGACTTCTTCACCTTCTCTAACCGATACGAAAACAGGCGAGAGGAAAGCTGCGCAGCTCTGTCGCTTTCGGGCTTGACCAGCTCTCCGGGGCTCTCCGCGCCGTCTCCGAGGACGCTGGAGGACGGATAAGCCTGTTTCCACAGCCCCGCACTGTCCACCAGCAGCGCCGGGGCGACCTCCTCCGACAAGTCCCCGTCCTCCACCACATCGTTGGAGGACACCACCCAGGACACGGAGCTCCTCAAGGTGTAGCTCTGACACAGACACAGGATGTTGGCAAGCAGTGCCAAGGAAACCCAAGAAGGCCTCATATTATTGAGCTGGGAGAATGGCCGTCCTCCTCCACCCACTCACTCATTCTTGTTTACAAACTCACGTGTGTGTGCTTTCATAACACGAGGATACACAGAGAGAGAGCAATTTCTACAGCGACCCCTGCTGATTCACCATAAGGCAATTTTATCACCAGCCTTTGCCGGTGACTGCAGTGAAGGAGTTCCTGGTGTAAAATAACTGAGTAACTACATACTTGTATTTGTATTTAATTCTAGTGGGGTAGTATCTGTGGCTTCTCAGTCCTATAGAAACTGCGTAAAAGTCCATTCGTCCTCCTTTCCACCATCACTTTCTTACAGAGACGGCTGTTCTAATTTTCTAGTTCATGCACTTTTCTCCTCCATTCTTCATCTCTCTGAGCCCTCTTCTCTTTGAGGATTGCTTCTAAAGATTTGCAGATGCTGTTCCAACAGCATCTGCAAATCAGGCAACACCGATCTGTAATGGCTGAATGATAAAAACATACATGTAGTGCATGGTTAGAAATGTCAGTCCAACACCCAACATTGTTATCTGTGGCTTTAGAAAACACAACGTGTAGACTTATTAAATCAAACACGCGGAGCTACCTGCTACAGGGACCCCTTGTATTATTTTGCTCTTTGTTAGTGCATCTGATGGAAGAAAAAAAAAAGTCTCTGCACATCTGAGCAGGTGTGCATCTGAGGAAAAAAAGCATAATAAAAGAGCTAGAAAATGTATTTCCTGCTGAAAATCCAGTGTGAGAACTAAAAGATTTTTACCTGCACTGCCTGAAATGCTTCCCGAAATTTGACTTGTTGAACCAGCTTGACAGCTCTGCATTACAATAACTTGTTCCTACTACAGTGTAAAATTAACAGAATGGGGAGCTGAAGATTGCACTGAATGAAGCTGAAGTTACTTGCTTAGGAGGGGAAATAATCTCAGTAATTAACACTTTGATGGACAGAAAAACAAATGATTCTGTGAGCAAAATTTGTGCCCTGAGCACCATCGACCTGCTCAAGAATTTCCTCAAATTCCTCGTTGTCCTCATCCTCTGGATCCGCTCCCAACTGATGAGCCGCTCTGGCCATGAAGAAGGAGGCAGCTCTCTGAGGTGAGTGCCAGCATCCTAAATATAAAACAAAATGTTTCATTTTTCCAATAATCATGACTGACTTTGTACATACATCCAGAGTATAGCTAAATTCTCACAAGCAGGATAAAATTTTCAAAGCTTCTTTTAAAAGAAAAATAATTTCAAATTATAGCACAATATTAATCCCCTAGGAATTCAGATTTATTACTTTTATAGGCTTTATATTAGGGAAAGGCAGTAGGAAGTCATTTTTGGACGATTCAACCACACCCTAACTCCTGCCATGTATGGTTTGATAAAACAGGTGCACCAGCAATTTCAGACTAGAATGGATACAAAATCACTCTTGATGGTGTGCTAATTTTAACAATTTTTCTAAATATGGCACCTCAGATTTTCAGTCACATTTTAGCTCTTTAAAGTGGCCCTGAAAATCAGCAGTCATTCTAGAGTCTATGAGGGTCCCAGGCAAAATTTCATAAACCAGTGTTTGTCACCATTATGTTATAAATAATGTGACACCAACAAAAAAGCTTGTCTACTCAATAACGCCAAGTTAGATAATATTAAACATCAAAGTAAACAAATTAAATATTGTGGCACAAGTAGAAGTTACATTCCCCACGTGTCTCTCCCTGAAAGTCAAGGCAAGACTGATAGCATTTAGTTCTTAGCATTAGATTTATTCATTATCTGCTTCAGTCACTGCTGTCTTATCTTTTTCTGCTCTTCCTGTTTTTCACTCATCCTCATTTTTTGTTAATTATCTTCTATTGTTGTCATTAGGTTTGTTTAAACAGCATGCATCCCACTTGCAACGGGAGTGTGTTGAGTCAGGTGGTGACCCCTTACGGAGGTCAGGTCTCTCCTGCTGTCCTTGCAAACATAGGCGTAGGAACCGGGGGGGATGGAGGGGACGTGTGTGCCCCCCCCCCCCCCCCCCCCCCCCCAATATTGGAGACAGGTGCATTTGTCCCAACCACAAATTACACAGCAGAGGAGAAAAATACTTGATTTTAAAATCTTTAACTCGCGCGCTTTTATTTTGAAGGCACAACATGCGCTCCCCCCTTCCTCTGAACGGCTCTGAGTGTTTGGGAGGTGGGAGACAGCGGCAGGAGTCAGGAACTCTTGAATGAGGTAAAACAGTCTGTCGGGATCCTTGCCATGAACAGAGCCGGACTGAGGCATAGGCGACATGTGTGGCTACCACCACCAGGGGGCCCCCAAGCTCACATACATTTGTAATGAAACTTTATGCTAGTGCACTCGTAACAATTATCTGTGCATTGGTAACAATTATCTGTGCATTGGTAACATTTATCTGTGCACTGGTAAATATGCATTGGTAACATTTATGTGTGCACTGGTAATATTTGTGTATGCACTGAAAACATTTATCTGTGCACTGGTAACATTTATCTGTGCACTGGTAACATTTATCTGTGCACTGGTATCATTTATCTGTGCACTGGTATAATTTATCTGTGCACTGGTAACATTTATCTGTTCACTGGTAACATTTGTGCATTGGTAAGTATGCACTGGTAACATTTATCTGTGCATTGGTATCATTTATCTGTGCACTGGTAACATTTATCTGTGCACTGGTAACATTTATCTGTGCACTGGTAACATTTATCTGTGCACTGGTAACATTTATCTGTGCATTGGTAACATTTATCTGTGCATTGGTAACATTTATCTGTGCATTGGTATCATTTATCTGTGCACTGGTAACATTTATCTGTGCACTGGTAACATTTATCTGTGCACTGGTAACATTTATCTGTGCATTGGTAACATTTATCTGTGCACTGGTAACATTTTTGTCCCCTTAGAATTATAAGGTTCTATCTACATTCTGACCAGTTTTGAGATATTGAGCTTTAATGTTTTTGCACTCTGTATAGCAAAAATTACACATGGAATAAGTCTTGTTCACACATGATTATGAAACACACCCTATATGTATTTTAAATCAGTAATATCAAAATCCTATTAAATGTGCCTAGATCTTTTTAAATTTTACAAGCTGCAATCTACCTGAAAAAAGCATTCTTTAAAATTCTGAATAAACATTTATATTCTGAGTCCATGTCCACTGAGTACAAAAATCCAAATAAAAACTCATCCCACTTAAAAGGTAGATTTTTTAAACTTGGATCTTTAAATAAAATCATTCTGCTATAAAAATGTCACTGACAATGAACTGTTTTCTTTCAGTTGTATTTATTCAGGAAAAATGTAACAATTTCTTTGCCGTCTCTTTTCTGGTGTTTTTTTCTTTTTACTTGCTCTTCTGGTGTTTGATGACAGAAATGAAAATAGACAGAGCTCATTAGCATGGTACCACTGCTAGGTCATAGAATATATTAAAATCTGAAGTCATTCTTCAATCAATAATATTTTATACGTGAGGTAACTTATATTATGACCTTTGACTATTGTCAATATTACCAATTACATTGTTTTGTTTTTTTTATGTTAGCACTGACCACAGACAAACAATACAAAACTAGTGTTAGCTTGCTAGCTTCATAGCTAACAGTGCAAAGAAACAGCTCAATGCAATCTAAAAAAAAAGAAATCAAAAGTTAAGAATTTTCCTGCCATTAGTACTTCTGTCTGTTGTCAACTCATTATTGAAATCCTCAAGCATTAGATGTCTTGTAATGAAACATTTTCTCTAGCATCTCCTCTGCTCCTTTGCTTGACATTGGGCACCAACATTACAAAAAAGAAGCAGCCTGATTGGCTCTCTTGTGAACATTTCAAGTGCCTATTGGTTCACAGATAGAACCTTATAGTACCAAGTTAAAGCTTGATTTTGAAGATAGAACCCTTATTATTTTGTGAATAAAACGCCCAAAAATATATATATTTGAAAAAAATCTCTTACGTATTGTTGATAAGTGGTCAGCAAATAAGTATATGACAATAACTCAGTTTCGTCAAAAATGTCAGGACCTTATAATTCTAAGGGGACGATTTATCTCTGCACTGGTATCATTTATCTGTGCATTGGTATCATTTATCTGTGCACTGGTATCATTTATCTGTGCACTGGTATAATTTATCTGTGCACTGGTAACATTTATCTGTTCACTGGTAACATTTGTGCATTGGTAAGTATGCACTGGTAACATTTATCTGTGCATTGGTATCATTTATCTGTGCACTGGTAACATTTATCTGTGCACTGGTAACATTTATCTGTGCAGTGGTAACATTTATCTGTGCATTGGTAACATTTATCTGTGCACTGGTAACATTTATCTGTGCATTGGTATCATTTATCTGTGCACTGGTAACATTTATCTGTGCACTGGTAACATTTATCTGTGCATTGGTAACATTTATCTGTGCACTGGTAACATTTTTGTCCCCTTAGAATTATAAGGTTCTATCTACATTCTGACCAGTTTTGAGATATTGAGCTTTAAAGTTTTTGCACTCTGTATAGCAAAAATTACACATGGAATAAGTCTTGTTCACACATGATTATGAAACACACCCTATATGTATTCTAAATCAGTAATATCAAAATCCTATTAAATGTGCCTAGATCTTTTTAAATTTTACAAGCTGCAATCTACCTGAAAAAAGCATTCTTTAAAATTCTGAATAAACATTTATACTCTGAGTCCATGTCCACTGAGTACAAAAATCCAAATAAAAACTCATCCCACTTAAAAGGTAGATTTTTTAAACTTGGATCTTTAAATAAAATCATTCTGCTATAAAAATGTCACTGACAATGAACTGTTTTCTTTCAGTTGTATTTATTCAGGAAAAATGTAACAATTTCTTTGCCGTCTCTTTTCTGGTGTTTTTTTCTTTTTACTTGCTCTTCTGGTGTTTGATGACAGAAATGAAAATAGACAGAGCTCATTAGCATGGTACCACTGCTAGGTCATAGAATATATTAAAATCTGAAGTCATTCTTCAATCAATAATATTTTATACGTGAGGTAACTTATATTATGACCTTTGACTATTGTCAATATTACCAATTACATTGTTTTGTTTTTTTTATGTTAGCACTGACCACAGACAAACAATACAAAACTAGTGTTAGCTTGCTAGCTTCATAGCTAACAGTGCAAAGAAACAGCTCAATGCAATCTAAAAAAAAAAGAAATCAAAAGTTAAGAATTTTCCTGCCATTAGTACTTCTGTCTGTTGTCAACTCATTTTTGAAATCCTTAAGCTTTAGATGTCTTGTAATGAAACATTTTCTCTAGCATCTCCTCTGCTCCTTTGCTTGACATTGGGCACCAACATTACAAAAAAGAAGCAGCCTGATTGGCTCTCTTGTGAACATTTCAAGTGCCTATTGGTTCACAGATAGAACCTTATAGTACCAAGTTAAAGCTTGATTTTGCAGATAGAACCCTTATTATTTTGTGAATAAAACGCCCAAAAATATATATATTTGAAAAAAATCTCTTACGTATTGTTGATAAGTGGTCAGCAAATAAGTATATGACAATAACTCAGTTTCGTCAAAAATGTCAGGACCTTATAATTCTAAGGGGACGATTTATCTCTGCACTGGTATCATTTATCTGTGCATTGGTAACATTTATCTGTGCACTGGTATCATTTATCTGTGCACTGGTAACATTTATCTATGCACTGGTAACATTTATCTGTGCACTGGTAACATTTATCTGTGCATTGGTAACATTTATCTGTGCACTGGTAACATTTTTGTCCCCTTAGAATTATAAGGTTCTATCTACATTCTGACCAGTTTTGAGATATTGAGCTTTAATGTTTTTGCACTCTGTATAGCAAAAATTACACATGGAATAAGTCTTGTTCACACATGATTATGAAACACACCCTATATGTATTTTAAATCAGTAATATCAAAATCCTATTAAATGTGCCTAGATCTTTTTAAATTTTACAAGCTGCAATCTACCTGAAAAAGCATTCTTTAAAATTCTGAATAAACATTTATATTCTGAGTCCATGTCCACTGAGTACAAAAATCCAAATAAAAACTCATCCCACTTAAAAGGTAGATTTTTTAAACTTGGATCTTTAAATAAAATCATTCTGCTATAAAAATGTCACTGACAATGAACTGTTTTCTTTCAGTTGTATTTATTCAGGAAAAATGTAACAATTTCTTTGCCGTCTCTTTTCTGGTGTTTTTTTCTTTTTACTTGCTCTTCTGGTGTTTGATGACAGAAATGAAAATAGACAGAGCTCATTAGCATGGTACCACTGCTAGGTCATAGAATATATTAAAATCTGAAGTCATTCTTCAATCAATAATATTTTATACGTGAGGTAACTTATATTATGACCTTTGACTATTGTCAATATTACCAATTACATTGTTTTGTTTTTTTTATGTTAGCACTGACCACAGACAAACAATACAAAACTAGTGTTAGCTTGCTAGCTTCATAGCTAACAGTGCAAAGAAACAGCTCAGTGCAATCTAAAAAAAAAGAAATCAAAAGTTAAGAATTTTCCTGCCATTAGTACTTCTGTCTGTTGTCAACTCATTTTTGAAATCCTCAAGCTTTAGATGTCTTGTAATGAAACATTTTCTCTAGCATCTCCTCTGCTCCTTTGCTTGACATTGGGCACCAACATTACAAAAAAGAAGCAGCCTGATTGGCTCTCTTGTGAACATTTCAAGTGCCTATTGGTTCACAGATAGTACCTTATAGTACCAAGTTAAAGCTTGATTTTGCAGATAGAACCCTTATTATTTTGTGAATAAAACGCCCAAAAATATATATATTTGAAAAAAATCTCTTACGTATTGTTGATAAGTGGTCAGCAAATAAGTATATGACAATAACTCAGTTTCGTCAAAAATGTCAGGACCTTATAATTCTAAGGGGACGATTTATCTCTGCACTGGTAACATTTATCTGTGCATTGGTAACATTTATCTGTGCACTGGTATCATTTATCTGTGCACTGGTAACATTTATCTATGCACTGGTAACATTTATCTGTGCACTGGTAACATTTATCTGTGCATTGGTAACATTTATCTGTGCACTGGTAACATTTTTGTCCCCTTAGAATTATAAGGTTCTATCTACATTCTGACCAGTTTTGAGATATTGAGCTTTAATGTTTTTGCACTCTGTATAGCAAAAATTACACATGGAATAAGTCTTGTTCACACATGATTATGAAACACACCCTATATGTATTTTAAATCAGTAATATCAAAATCCTATTAAATGTGCCTAGATCTTTTTAAATTTTACAAGCTGCAATCTACCTGAAAAAGCATTCTTTAAAATTCTGAATAAACATTTATATTCTGAGTCCATGTCCACTGAGTACAAAAATCCAAATAAAAACTCATCCCACTTAAAAGGTAGATTTTTTAAACTTGGATCTTTAATTAAAATCATTCTGCTATAAAAATGTCACTGACAATGAACTGTTTTCTTTCAGTTGTATTTATTCAGGAAAAATGTAACAATTTCTTTGCCGTCTCTTTTCTGGTGTTTTTTTCTTTTTACTTACTCTTCTGGTGTTTGATGACAGAAATGAAAATAGACAGAGCTCATTAGCATGGTACCACTGCTAGGTCATAGAATATATTAAAATCTGAAGTCATTCTTCAATCAATAATATTTTATACGTGAGGTAACTTATATTATGACCTTTGACTATTGTCAATATTACCAATTACATTGTTTTGTTTTTTTATGTTAGCACTGACCACAGACAAACAATACAAAACTAGTGTTAGCTTGCTAGCTTCATAGCTAACAGTGCAAAGAAACAGCTCAGTGCAATCTAAAAAAAAAAAAAATCAAAAGTTAAGAATTTTCCTGCCATTAGTACTTCTGTCTGTTGTCAACTCATTTTTGAAATCCTCAAGCTTTAGATGTCTTGTAATGAAACATTTTCTCTAGCATCTCCTCTGCTCCTTTGCTTGACATTGGGCACCAACATTACAAAAAAGAAGCAGCCTGATTGGCTCTCTTGTGAACATTTCAAGTGCCTATTGGTTCACAGATAGAACCTTATAGTACCAAGTTAAAGCTTGATTTTGCAGATAGAACCCTTATTATTTTGTGAATAAAACGCCCAAAAATATATATATTTGAAAAAAATCTCTTACGTATTGTTGATAAGTGGTCAGCAAATAAGTATATGACAATAACTCAGTTTCGTCAAAAATGTCAGGACCTTATAATTCTAAGGGGACGATTTATCTCTGCACTGGTATCATTTATCTGTGCATTGGTATCATTTATCTGTGCACTGGTATCATTTATCTGTGCACTGGTATAATTTATCTGTGCACTGGTAACATTTATCTGTTCACTGGTAACATTTGTGCATTGGTAAGTATGCACTGGTAACATTTATCTGTGCATTGGTATCATTTATCTGTGCACTGGTAACATTTATCTGTGCACTGGTAACATTTATCTGTGCACTGGTAACATTTATCTGTGCACTGGTAACATTTATCTGTGCATTGGTAACATTTATCTGTGCACTGGTAACATTTATCTGTGCATTGGTATCATTTATCTGTGCACTGGTAACATTTATCTGTGCACTGGTAACATTTATCTGTGCACTGGTAACATTTATCTGTGCATTGGTAACATTTATCTGTGCACTGGTAACATTTTTGTCCCCTTAGAATTATAAGGTTCTATCTACATTCTGACCAGTTTTGAGATATTGAGCTTTAAAGTTTTTGCACTCTGTATAGCAAAAATTACACATGGAATAAGTCTTGTTCACACATGATTATGAAACACACCCTATATGTATTCTAAATCAGTAATATCAAAATCCTATTAAATGTGCCTAGATCTTTTTAAATTTTACAAGCTGCAATCTACCTGAAAAAAGCATTCTTTAAAATTCTGAATAAACATTTATATTCTGAGTCCATGTCCACTGAGTACAAAAATCCAAATAAAAACTCATCCCACTTAAAAGGTAGATTTTTTAAACTTGGATCTTTAATTAAAACTATTCTGCTACAAAAATGTCACTGACAATGAACTGTTTTCTTTCAGTTGTATTTATTCAGGAAAAATGTAACAATTTCTTTGCCGTCTCTTTTCTGGTGTTTTTTTCTTTTTACTTGCTCTTCTGGTGTTTGATGACAGAAATGAAAATAGACAGAGCTCATTAGCATGGTACCACTGCTAGGTCATAGAATATATTAAAATCTGAAGTCATTCTTCAATCAATAATATTTTATACGTGAGGTAACTTATATTATGACCTTTGACTATTGTCAATATTACCAATTACATTGTTTTGTTTTTTTTATGTTAGCACTGACCACAGACAAACAATACAAAACTAGTGTTAGCTTGCTAGCTTCATAGCTAACAGTGCAAAGAAACAGCTCAGTGCAATCTAAAAAAAAAAGAAATCAAAAGTTAAGAATTTTCCTGCCATTAGTACTTCTGTCTGTTGTCAACTCATTTTTGAAATCCTCAAGCTTTAGATGTCTTGTAATGAAACATTTTCTCTAGCATCTCCTCTGCTCCTTTGCTTGACATTGGGCACCAACATTACAAAAAAGAAGCAGCCTGATTGGCTCTCTTGTGAACATTTCAAGTGCCTATTGGTTCACAGATAGTACCTTATAGTACCAAGTTAAAGCTTGATTTTGCAGATAGAACCCTTATTATTTTGTGAATAAAACGCCCAAAAATATATATATTTGAAAAAAATCTCTTACGTATTGTTGATAAGTGGTCAGCAAATAAGTATATGACAATAACTCAGTTTCGTCAAAAATGTCAGGACCTTATAATTCTAAGGGGACGATTTATCTCTGCACTGGTATCATTTATCTGTGCATTGGTAACATTTATCTGTGCACTGGTATCATTTATCTGTGCACTGGTAACATTTATCTATGCACTGGTAACATTTATCTGTGCACTGGTAACATTTATCTGTGCATTGGTAACATTTATCTGTGCACTGGTAACATTTTTGTCCCCTTAGAATTATAAGGTTCTATCTACATTCTGACCAGTTTTGAGATATTGAGCTTTAATGTTTTTGCACTCTGTATAGCAAAAATTACACATGGAATAAGTCTTGTTCACACATGATTATGAAACACACCCTATATGTATTTTAAATCAGTAATATCAAAATCCTATTAAATGTGCCTAGATCTTTTTAAATTTTACAAGCTGCAATCTACCTGAAAAAGCATTCTTTAAAATTCTGAATAAACATTTATATTCTGAGTCCATGTCCACTGAGTACAAAAATCCAAATAAAAACTCATCCCACTTAAAAGGTAGATTTTTTAAACTTGGATCTTTAAATAAAATCATTCTGCTATAAAAATGTCACTGACAATGAACTGTTTTCTTTCAGTTGTATTTATTCAGGAAAAATGTAACAATTTCTTTGCCGTCTCTTTTCTGGTGTTTTTTTCTTTTTACTTGCTCTTCTGGTGTTTGATGACAGAAATGAAAATAGACAGAGCTCATTAGCATGGTACCACTGCTAGGTCATAGAATATATTAAAATCTGAAGTCATTCTTCAATCAATAATATTTTATACGTGAGGTAACTTATATTATGACCTTTGACTATTGTCAATATTACCAATTACATTGTTTTGTTTTTTTTTATGTTAGCACTGACCACAGACAAACAATACAAAACTAGTGTTAGCTTGCTAGCTTCATAGCTAACAGTGCAAAGAAACAGCTCAGTGCAATCTAAAAAAAAAAGAAATCAAAAGTTAAGAATTTTCCTGCCATTAGTACTTCTGTCTGTTGTCAACTCATTTTTGAAATCCTCAAGCTTTAGATGTCTTGTAATGAAACATTTTCTCTAGCATCTCCTCTGCTCCTTTGCTTGACATTGGGCACCAACATTACAAAAAAGAAGCAGCCTGATTGGCTCTCTTGTGAACATTTCAAGTGCCTATTGGTTCACAGATAGAACCTTATAGTACCAAGTTAAAGCTTGATTTTGCAGATAGAACCCTTATTATTTTGTGAATAAAACGCCCAAAAATATATATATTTGAAAAAAATCTCTTACGTATTGTTGATAAGTGGTCAGCAAATAAGTATATGACAATAACTCAGTTTCGTCAAAAATGTCAGGACCTTATAATTCTAAGGGGACGATTTATCTCTGCACTGGTATCATTTATCTGTGCATTGGTATCATTTATCTGTGCACTGGTATCATTTATCTGTGCACTGGTATAATTTATCTGTGCACTGGTAACATTTATCTGTTCATTGGTAACATTTGTGCATTGGTAAGTATGCACTGGTAACATTTATCTGTGCATTGGTATCATTTATCTGTGCACTGGTAACATTTATCTGTGCACTGGTAACATTTATCTGTGCATTGGTAACATTTATCTGTGCACTGGTAACATTTATCTGTGCACTGGTAACATTTATCTGTGCACTGGTAACATTTATCTGTGCACTGGTAACATTTATCTGTGCACTGGTATCATTTATCTGTGCACTGGTATAATTTATCTGTGCACTGGTAACATTTATCTGTTCATTGGTAACATTTGTGCATTGGTAAGTATGCACTGGTAACATTTATCTGTGCACTGGTAACATTTATCTGTGCACTGGTAACATTTATCTGTGCACTGGTAACATTTATCTGTGCATTGGTAACATTTATCTGTGCACTGGTAACATTTATCTGTGCACTGGTAACATTTATCTGTGCACTGGTAACATTTATCTGTGCACTGGTAACATTTATCTGTGCACTGGTAACATTTATCTGTGCATTGGTAACATTTATCTGTGCACTGGTAACATTTATCTGTGCATTGGTAACATTTATCTGTGCACTGGTAACATTTTTGTCCCCTTAGAATTATAAGGTTCTATCTACATTCTGACCAGTTTTGAGATATTGAGCTTTAAAGTTTTGCACTCTGTATAGCAAAAATTACACATGGAATAAGTCTTGTTCACACATGATTATGAAACACACCCTATATGTATTCTAAATCAGTAATATCAAAATCCTATTAAATGTGCCTAGATCTTTTTAAATTTTACAAGCTGCAATCTACCTGAAAAAGCATTCTTTAAAATTCTGAATAAACATTTATATTCTGAGTCCATGTCCACTGAGTACAAAAATCCAAATAAAAACTCATCCCACTTAAAAGGTAGATTTTTAAAACTTGGATCTTTAATTAAAATCATTCTGCTATAAAAATGTCACTGACAATGAACTGTTTTCTTTCAGTTGTATTTATTCAGGAAAAATGTAACAATTTCTTTGCCGTCCCTTTTCTGGTGTTTTTTTCTTTTTACTTGCTCTTCTGGAGTTTGATGACAGAAATGAAAATAGACAGAGCTCATTAGCATGGTACCACTGCTAGGTCATAGAATATATTAAAATTTGAAGTCATTCTTCAATCAATAATATTTTATACGTGAGGTAACTTATATTATGACCTTTGACTATTGTCAATATTACCAATTACATTGTTTTGTTTTTTTTATGTTAGCACTGACCACAGACAAACAATACAAAACTAGTGTTAGCTTGCTAGCTTCATAGCTAACAGTGCAAAGAAACAGCTCAATGCAATCTAAAAAAAATGAAATCAAAAGTTAAGAATTTTCCTGCCATTAGTACTTCTGTCTGTTGTCAACTCATTTTTGAAATCCTCAAGCTTTAGATGTCTTGTAATGAAACATTTTCTCTAGCATCTCCTCTGCTCCTTTGCTTGACATTGGACACCAACATTACAAAAAAGAAGCAGCCTGATTGGCTCTCTTGTGAACATTTCAAGTGCCTATTGGTTCACAGATAGGACCTTATAGTACCAAGTTAAAGCTTGATTTTGCAGATAGAACCCTTATTATTTTGTGAATAAAACGCCCAAAAATATATATATTTGAAAAAAATCTCTTACGTATTGTTGATAAGTGGTCAGCAAATAAGTATATGACAATAACTCAGTTTCGTCAAAAATGTCAGGACCTTATAATTCTAAGGGGACGATTTATCTCTGCACTGGTAACATTTATCTATGCATTGGTAACATTTATCTGTGCACTGGTAACATTTATCTGTGCACTGGTAACATTTATCTGTGCATTGGTATCATTTATCTGTGCACTGGTATAATTTATCTGTGCACTGGTAACATTTATCTGTTCATTGGTAACATTTGTGCATTGGTAAGTATGCACTGGTAACATTTATCTGTGCATTGGTATCATTTATCTGTGCACTGGTAACATTTATCTGTGCACTGGTAACATTTATCTGTGCACTGGAAACATTTATCTGTGATCAAGCCAGTTTGCCCACGTCCTACGATTATAAAACATATACATATGTAAATTATACATGCAATCATATAAGTGTACACAACACTATTTTTCCAAGAAACATTTGAAAAATAATAAAGTAAAAGATCAAATAGCATTTTTTTAATGCTTTTCTCAGTGTATTTATGGATCTGTCATGTTTTAGATATGTGTCCCCCCCCCAATAGGAAACTCATTCCTACGCCCCTCCTTGCAAACGTTGCAATTTAAAGTTTGTCAGTCCTCAGTACCCCCCTGAAGAATTGCCTCAACAATTACCAATCCAATCAATTCAATAGAACACCTTTGGGATGTGGTGGAACATGAGCAGCAACTGTGTGGTGTTAGAATGTCAATATGGACCGAAATCTCTGTTGAATCTGTGCTACAAAGAGTTAAGACAGTTCTAAAGGCAAAAGTGGGAATATGCCAATCAAAATATACCCTCCCCCTATCGGTCAAGAGGTCCCCAAACACACAGAGAACAACAAACACACACACCCATTCAAACTGACAGAGGAGAGAGAGAGCAAAAAGGGAGAGAGAGAAGGAAAGAAAGAAAGGGTGAGTCAGCCCAGGAGGCCAGGGGACCATGACACTTGCAGTAGTTCCTACCAGGAACAGCCCCCCAAAAATGTGGTTGATACTTTGATTAATTTGGCAGCTTTCTTTGCTTAAACTAAAGTAATCTCTGAACCTGCAATCTATTCTGTCTTGTGTACAGTGCACTTGTAGGCAACAGTGGACCAGGGTGTCACCACACAGGTAAAAGCCACGCATGACTGTGTCTCCTCCTCCTCCTGCAATTTATGGAGTCTTTTCAAGAACTTCAGATTGGTAGTTACTGTCAGGTCCAGCAGAGGGAGCCACCAGGTTTTAATATGACCTGTGGTGAAAAGCTGGTTTTGTCTTTTATGTATTTGATTTTCGCTTTGTCATGACCATTTTTGGTCAGTGGATGCCAGAAAAAAAAAAATTCCAGTACATTCAGCGACTTTCAGTGTATATATGCACATGAAACCATTACCATTAAAAACAGATAGCAGTTCTGCTTGGTGGGACACGGAGCCTAACGTGTCATTTTGAATGCAGATGCTGAAGATGGAGCCTATGAGGAGCGGGGGGAGGGCTCCAGGCTGATTAGTGAGGCTCGGAGAGGCTGACTTAGGACGGAAGTGTGCCTAGATCAGCTGTTAGCTGTCGATCCTCCCTCCCCTCCCCTCCCCACCCTCCCCAACGTCCACTGAAAACAACCATCAATACGAGCACCCGGCCAGAGAAGACACAGGGTCCTCCTGTGAAGATAGAAGTAAGGTGGACAGCAGCTTCTCGTAGATTGCAGGTGAGGGCGGCGGCTAACGCAGTATTAGCTTTGTGCTAGCTAGCGTTAGCAACCTCGCCAGTAAAGAAAAACAGCCGAGAAAGGTGCGGGAAGCTAAAAGCGGCTAGCTCCACCCAGCAGGATTTCTTTAAAAACACACGCAACGCAGCGGCAGCTTTAGTCACAGTCACTGAATCATTTCTGAGTTATCGTATCTGTGAAGTTTGTTGTGACCGGAGCACCTGTTGTTTATCTTTGTAGGTGGCCCGGCTAAGAGCTAATGTCAGATTCACTCACTTGCAGCACCTTATGTACACTGGAAATAACGTGCTGCGGGTGAACAGCGCAAGATCCGCTGAACCTGTGATATTCACGGCATGATTGACAGACCTTCAGTATATGATGGGATGCTTTTCTCCCCCTAAGTGCAGGCAGCATGAACTCCTTCCCAGGAAAAGCGGCGCTGTCCTTGTGCAGGCGCACGGCTGCCGGCGGGGTGATGAGGGTCCTGGCAGGTGCCCCGGGTTTCGCTGCAGGGGTGCTGCCGGCCGACAGGGCCTCTATCCAGGCGGTACGGGTCTGCCACTCCGGGACGAGCAGGAAGGTCAGCGTGAATACCAAGAAGAGGGGCTACGACATCACCAGAAACCCCCACCTCAACAAGGTGAGCGCATCCAGAATGACGCTGACAGCCAACCTGTAATGCGCTTTATTCATGTACTTTATACTCAGGTAATTACATGCATCCTGAGTTGTTGCTTTTAAATGTGTGTGGTTTTGTAGGTGTAACACTGCTAATGGATAATGTGTGTGATATTGCTTTTGTCACACACACACACACACACACACACACACACACACACACACACACACACACACACACACTCTACACTGTCAAACTGCTGCAAGGAACTGGGTTTTTATTCCCAGCTCTTGCTTGCACAGCTATGTCCACATGATGTCCCGCACACCGTGTGCAATGGTGGGGGAGCATAAGCAGAGAGTACCACATGATAACAACACAGGAGTAAAATATGAATGTCACAGCTCTTCTTATTTATGCAAGAGAGAAGACTAACATAGCTATGAATGGTGTCTCTGCAGATTCCTCCAACATCTGTCTTACTGTCCCTCTGTCTGTCTTAATGGAGTATAATAAATGCATAATAAAAACTTTTGGTGAATTGAATCCCACATCATGTACAGAGAGGATACTCCTTTGTGCCTTGCTATCACAGCAAGAACACTGGATTAAGCTTTATTCGAGGTCGGTCACATTTGCTTCCACCTCTTGTGCCGAATCAGCAGTTACGTGTTGACTCATAGGTCAGTTAAGTGCAAACAGTCAGGAAGTGAAGCCCTGCTTTGTTTTTTTAAAAAACAACTTTTTAAACTACGCAGTAAAATCTTTGTGTCTGATTTTGCTCAGCGACACTTTCTGTCACACGGTCCTCTCCAGCACAGATGACAGTCTGCACTGAGTGTTTCTACAGAGGGAGGACCTTTACAGTCCAAATCAGTCCCACTTCATTCATCCACCTCTCTACAAATCTGTTCAATTCAATTCAATTCAATTTTATTTATATAGCGCCAAATCACAACAAACAGTCGCCTCAAGGCGCTTTGTATTGCGGGAAAAGACCCTACAATAATACAGAGAAAACCCAACAGTCAAAAACGACCCCCTATGAGCAGCACTTGGCGACAGTGGGAAGGAAAAACTCCCTTTTAACAGGAAGAAACCTCCAGCAGAACCAGGCTCAGGGAGGGGCAGTCATCTGCCGCGACCGGTTGGGCTGAGGGGAGAGAAAAGACATGCTGTCGAAGAGAGCCAGAGATTAATAACAATTAATGATTAAATGCAGAGTGGAGTATAAACAAAGTAAATAAGGTGAATGAAAAGAAACAGTCTATTGTGGGAACCCCCCCAGCAGCCTAGGCCTATAGCAGCATAACTAAGGGATGGTTCAGGGTCACCTGATCCAGTATGATTCCAGTAACATGACAAAAATCTAACTGAATCAGTTCATACAAATATAATTGCACTTTTCACTGTATTCAGCTGTAAAATTATATTACAAGTTTTATTATTTTACCATGATAAGGTCTGATTAAAGGTTAAACTCATTGCACTTTACACTTCACACACCAGCATTATTAGTTACACTTTCTCTTCTTCCCATCTGTGTGTTAATATGCAGTGTGTAACATGGGTTAATTACATTTGGTGGTTAACAGTGTCACCTTAATGGGTTTAGTGCCTCTTTACATACTCGGTCTGATAGGCTGCTCATCTTTGTTAATCTGAGACTTTCTCTTCGGTCATCTCTTCTACCAGGAATACTTTAAAAGCTTCTCCATCCAGTTGACTTTCCTGTGGAGCGCTAACCTGCTTTGGTATTTAATGTATGAATGCATCATCATCTCCATTTAATGACCCGAAGCTGCAAGACCCATTGTCATGCAGGTTCGCTTGCTGGGAGGGCAAATGCTGCCACACAGTGTGAAACTCAGTTAAAATGCAAAGCGTGCAGCTTGTGTAATAACTCTAGGAGTAACAGTTCTAAATACCACTATCATATTTCACACTCGACTCTACCAGCATGAATAATTTGCAGGACATGGACTCATAAAGACCCAAAGACCCCATTTTTTTCCCCACATATAGGTCAGTGTTTTCACCAGAGGAAGAATCAAAAGAAAGCAGAGAGCACCAAAGCAGAGATGAGGAAAGAGGAGTCGAGACAGGGGAGTGGGTTCAGGCTCCCTTTACTATTGGGTAGAATAAATAGATTAAGCCCCCCCACCCCATAATGAGCTGTCTTTGTGGAAAGATTGCCAACATGGAGACATGAGCACAGCAACAGTAATCATAACCAGAAGGCAGTGTGGTTGAGCTAAAAGCTCAGTTTCCTGTTGTTTGCTAAGTGTTTTATTTTAAGTTTTTTTGTGCCTTTCTTTTCATGCAAAGACAGCAAGCAGTTCATAGTTAGGAGAAATCATGAAAAAGTCTGCTATACTTGTGTATGACCAACTCATAGTTAACTTCACATTTTCATGCCTAACACATGAGTCACTGTGGTCTGGATTGGCTGTATTTGTTACTTAGTTTAGTGTTATGTAATCGGCCTTCTTCCACCCTGCAGGGAATGGCATTCACTCTGGAGGAGCGGTTACAACTGGGTATCCACGGCCTGCTGCCCCCTTGCTTCCTATCCCAGGATGTGCAAGTCCTGCGCGTCATGAAGAGCTATGAAACGCGCACTACTCCTCTGGACAAGTGAGAGAACAGACTCATTCACAATAAATCGGGTGCTGGTCAGGATAGTCACACTACAGCTGCAGATGTTCAGAGTGAAGTCATTCCGCTGAAAATGGGATTTATCAGGATTTGCACCAAATGCTGGTAAAGCAGTATCCGGGCAAGTGGTTGTTTCACGCACCATGTGTGACAATTTCCAAATCATTTAAACAATTTGGCTTAAATATTTAAGTCACAGTGATACAAAAGTACAACATACTAAATGTTGAAAGTGAGAAATTGTGTTTGGAGTAAGCTGCACTTTTCAAAACAGTGGATGAAGAGGGAGAAAAAGATTAGAAAAGTTGTGTAATGCTAAAAAACAAAGACGTAGTGGAACGTCTTATATCTGAATAGGCAGGCCAATAATATGATGAAAATGAAAACATGTAAACCAGAGAAACAGAGTCAATAACAGGCAAAGGCAGCGGTGCACTCTGCAAAAGACTGAGTGGGCAATTAATGTAAAACTGGAAAGAATTTGTAGGATTTTGTTATCACAGATGTTGCATTCCCCTGGCTGTTCAGCTTATTGAGCAATGTGCTGCTCTCCAGTTGATAAGCCCTTGCTTATTTCAGCAAGACAGTGCCAATATGCTAAAATATTGATTCTGGGGCATTTTGTCATCTAGAAAGATTATAATTATATAGAAATATTTATCACAGGTGATTTTAAATTAGAAACTGCCTACTGTGTTTCTAAAACCAACCTTAATGGCTCTCTCTGTCTCAGGTACATCCTGTTGATGACACTACAGGACAGGAACGAGAAGCTGTTCTACCGTTTGCTGACCTCTGACATCGAGGAGTTCATGCCAATCGTCTACACTCCGACCGTCGGCCTGGCTTGCCAGCAATATGGACTCGCCTTCAGGAGACCAAGGTGAGCTTCATTACACTGACCAGACACATCATTAGGTACACTTTGCTGGTACCGGTTTGGACCCTGTTTTCCTTCAGAACTGCTTTAATTCTTTCATGGCACAGATTCATCAAGGTGCTCGAAACATTCCTCAAAGATTTGATCCATATTTGATATGATGGCTTTGCACACTTGCTGCAGATTTGTCGGGCACACTTCTATTATGCAAATCTCCTGTTACACCACGTCCCAAAGCTCCTATACTGGGTTGAGATCTGGTGGCTGGAGGAAATTTGAGTACAGATAACTCATTGCAATGATCAAGAAACCAGTTTGAGATGATCTGAGCTTTGTGACATGGTGCGTTATCCTGCTAGAAGCAGCCATCAGAAGATGGTCACACTGTGGTCATAAAGGGATGGACATGGCCAGCAACAATACTCAGGTGGGCTGTCGTGTTTAAATAATGCTCAGTTCGTGCTAAAGGGCCCAAAGTATGCTAAGAAAATATCCCCCACACCACTACACCAACAGCAGCCTGAACTGTTGATGGATCCATGCTTTCATGTTGTTTAGGTCAAATTCTGTCAAACAGAAATCAAGACTCATCAGAACAGGCAACGTTTGTCCAGTCTTCTGTTGTCCAGTTTTGGTGAAACTGTGCAAACCGTAGCCTCTGTTTCCTGTTCTTCTGACAGGAGTGGCACCCAGTGTGGTCTTCTGCTGCAGTAGCCCATCTGCTTCAAGGTTCAACATGTTGAGCATTCAGAGATGCTCTTCTGCACGCATTGGTTGCAATGAATTCGATTCAATTCAGTTTTATTTATATAGTGCCAAATCACAACAAACAGTTGCCTCAAGGTGCTTTATTTTTTTTGAGTGCGGCCTTTGACACCATCTCCCACACCATCCTTCTCTACAGATTATCTTCTGTTGGCATCTCCCACACATGTCTTGACTGGTTCTGTTCCTATCTCACAGGCCGCACTCAGTTAATTTAGCTTAAGTCTTTCAAATCCTACCCCTCTCCTGTAATCTCAGGTGTGCCTCAAGGCTCTGTCCTGGGGCCCCTCCTTTTCATCACTTACCTCCTTCTCCTCTGTCCCCCTTACTGTTCTCCCTGCCCGCCTCAGTACTATGGGGAACAGAGCTTTCTCCCGCTCTGCGCCCCAGCTATGGAACTCTCTCCCACCAGACATTCACAATATTGACTCTCTTCATATCTTCAAATCACGACTCAAAACTTACCTGTTCCAACTTGCATACTTGCTTTAGTTCTTTTGGTCATTTTAGTTTCTAGTGTGTCCTTGGGTGGCATGAAAGGCACTTATAAATAAAATGTATTATTATTATTAATATTGTAAGGTAAAGATCCTACAATAATTACAGAGAAACCCAACAGTCAAAACGACCTCCTATGAGCAAGCATTTGGCGACAGTGGGAAGGAAAAACTCCCTTTTAACAGGAAGAAACCTCCAGCAGAACCAGGCTCAGGGAGGGGGGGTCATCTGCTGCGACTGGTTGGGGCTGAGGGGAGAGAGACAGGACCAAAGACAATGAGTAATTATTTGAGTTACTGTTGCCCTCTTATCAGCTTAAAGCAGTCATTCTCCTTTGACATCAAGCATCACCAAGGCATTTTTACTCAGAGAACTGTTGCTCACTGGATATTTTCTCTTTTTTGGTTCATTCTGTTAACATAACGAGTTGCTTAAACTGAAGGAAACTTTCGTGCTTTTAATGATTTTATTTATTCCCTGTGATAGACTGCTTTTCATGTCTGACTGCAGTGGAGAAAAAAAAATCAGTGTCATGCAGAAAACTGATCTAACTACTTGCATCATCACCCTTCTCATTTACAGAGGTCTCTTCATCACCATTCATGACCGAGGCCACATCGCCACCATGCTCAACTCCTGGCCAGAAGAAGACATAAAGGTAAATTTCACACACTCAAACAGGTGACTTCCTGTTTCTGAGAACTTATCAGACACGTTAGTTAATGTGTTTGCCTCCATCCACAGGCCATCGTGGTGACTGATGGGGAGCGTATCCTTGGCCTGGGGGACCTGGGCAGCTATGGGATGGGAATTCCTGTGGGGAAGCTGGCGCTCTACACAGCCTGTGGTGGGGTTCGCCCGCAGCAGTGTCTGCCTGTGCTGCTGGATGTCGGCACTGACAACCAGGTGAGTGTGACCTCATAGGAATCAGGTTTTATGAGTTTGTGCAGCAGCTCATAAAACCTGATTCATGTGAAGTGGTAAAAGATTGGGTAATAATTTACAGATCCTTAGGCATGCTCAGCTTAAGCCTTTGATTCATTGACTGGCTGATTAAATGTTCTTTTTTGGACAGGCACTGCTCAGTGACCCTCTGTACATCGGGCTGAAGCACAAGAGAATCAGAGGAAAGGAGTATGATGAGCTGATTGATGAGTTCATGCAGGCGGTGACAGATAAGTGAGTGAAAGGATAATTGAAGGATTAGGAGGCAGTCCTGATGTCAGACTGATCACTCTGCTGCTCCGCAGGTACGGGATGAACTGCCTCATACAGTTTGAGGATTTTGCCAACAGCAACGCTTTTCGCATCCTCAACAAGTACAGGAATCGATACTGCACCTTCAACGATGACATCCAAGGTGCTTTATTACTCGTCTTACAGCCAGTGTATATCTTTCATAATATACACTACAGATGTTGATGGTTTCAGCTGGGTTAACATGAACTTTTCCAAAATTTCTCTAATTTCCCAGGAGTCCTATTCCAGAATTACAATGCTCCCAACATTGAATTAAAAGATACCAAACACAGATCAAGATTAAATGAAAACTAAAAATAAGATTTTAAAAATTAAACAAAGAATCAAGTAGAGCAGCTTACTATAACCAGGTTATAATATTTGCATATTCGTCATAAGTCATAAGAGCACAATAGCACCAACCCTTGCCCGGTCATAGTTATATTAATTATGCAATAAAAATGAAAATGAGAGATACTTTATCTTTGTGACTGTAATGAGTTGGGTCAGTTTGTAGAAATCAGGTCAGTGATGCTTGAACAGACTCGTGTCTGAAGTCCAGGATCAGCTACTTTCTGGCTGTTTAGTGCAATGAAGCAGATCATAAAATGAAAGTCAAATTAATGATTCACAATGAAATCTAACTGGTCATACTGGCTGAAGCAGAAAACTCCACGTATATATTTAACCTCCTAAGACCCTGCGTCCATATATGGCGACATTACATTTAAGCTTTGCTGCTCCTTATACTTCATTCTGCTCAGTAGTGTTTTATACTTTGTTAAATAAACCCATTGTCCCCGTCTGAGGACATGTATGTTTGCACCTTTCGATAAATCACTGCACATATTAACCCCATTTTCCCAGCAAACTATAAAGAAATGAGGTGTGACTCAAGACCTTTACAGACAATACTGTATATTTTTCTATTTTTTATCTCACAAGTAAAAATTTCTTAGGGCTTTTTTGTCAAATTGGTCATAGCTGGTGCACATGATCTGTTAAGACAGTGTTTCTTTGTGATAGATCACAAGCCAGTGAGAGACTTAAGACAGTAATCAAATGTTTTTCCTGCAGGCACGGCCTCTGTAGCTGTTGCAGGGATCTTGGCGGCTTTGAAGGTCACCAAGAACAAATTGTCAGACCACACTTTTGTTTTCCAAGGGGCCGGTGAGGTAAGAGGATTTGCTCTCTAGGATTTTATGCTCTTTGGAGTAAAAATAACTGTCCTTAATCTCTGACAGATAAGACAGAGCCTTCTGTCAAATTGGAATTACAAAGGGT
The DNA here is from genome assembly GCF_007364275.1 of Archocentrus centrarchus. NCBI lineage: Eukaryota > Metazoa > Chordata > Actinopteri > Cichliformes > Cichlidae > Archocentrus > Archocentrus centrarchus. The sequence continues at coordinate 22,513,919 of NC_044366.1, read as the reverse complement.
TTCCTTTACTGTTTACAAAAAAAAAAGTTTGATCTATATAGTCAGCTGAAAGACGACATATCCAGATGATGGAGAGACAATCTGTCAGATTTTTACTGTTTGAAGAAAAAAAACATGCTATATACTAGATTTTGAATTTGATCCCAGAACCACTTAAAAAAATGAGAAAGCTGCACATTTCTTTGAGAAGTGAGGCAACCAATTGGTCCAGTTTTGAAGGTGAAATCTTTTCCCATTTTAACTTGATGTAGGACTTTAACTTCTCAGCTGTTTGTTTATTGTCATAGTTTTTGTTTTATAATGAGCTGAATGTTTGCAGAGGGTGACTGCAGGCAGGACAGTTTAGCACAAAGCTGTGCTGTTGAAGTGCATGCAGACTGTGGCTTGGCCTGTTTATCTCTGATGGCAGCAGCAGATGTTTCTCCATAACCTGTAGATATTTTTTAGCATTAATGGTGCAATGATGTGTCTTTTTTCTCCACCAGGCTGCTCTGGGTATTGCTCAACTGCTTATAATGGCCATGGCCAAGGAGGGATTGACTAAAGAAGAAGCTGCCAAGAAGATCTGGATGGTGGACTCGAAGGGCCTCATTGTGAAGGTAAAGTATTTCTTCGTATATGTTACTGAAGGCACTAAACAGCTGGCTGTGGAGTTCTGAGAACAACCTTTATGCACAAATACAGGGAAGAAGCCACCTAAACCACGAGAAGGAGGAGTTTGCTCATGAGCACCCACACCTGAAGACACTGGAGGAGGTGGTGAACACCATCAAACCAACCGCCATAATAGGTGAGTTTACTGCAGTAAAGCAATCCTAAATCCTGGGTCTCCTCCATCTTTGTAGCACTTTAAATGCTAAAAACTTTCAGAGTGTCATAAATACAACTATTTTTTTTTTAACTCTTATTGCTTGTTTCATCCATTTACACTAAATCCTGACCAGGTATGAGGAAAACAGAGAAACCTGTTTAAGGTGAATTTCTTACCTCCAGCTTTGTTTAGCTGAGTAACAACTTAGTAATTTCCTACAAATCAACTAATTCTCTCTCTTTTTATTTAACCCAATTCATCAAATTCAAGTGCATTTTGTATGAAGATGTTCGTTGGTGTAAATTTCAAGCACTGCATGTTTGATGAACTGGCAACATTAAAATGATTTTTGCTAATGTTTTAACTTTAAATGAGATTTTTTTTTTTTTAAATGATTAAAAGAATAAAAAGATCTCAGTTTAAAAACTCCAAATTGAGGCTTTAATTTAAAAGGGATTTCACTAAACCAGGAGCAGAATCCTTTTGAATGACAGCGTTTACGGCCGTTGTTGTGGTGAAACTGATACGCTCTCGTTTTGGAAAAGGCGTCGCTGCAATTGGAGGAGCGTTTACCGAGAAGATTATCAAAGACATGGCATCTTTCAACGAGAAGCCAATCATCTTCGCTCTGAGTAATCCTACCAGCAAGGCCGAGTGCACAGCAGAGCAGTGCTACAAACTCACAGAGGTAATGCTCCACTCATCGGAGAGTAGCAGACTTTCTGAGGCTCAGGAAGCTTGGTGGGTAAAATGTCAATAAATGCAAATCTCATAAACCCAAATTTTATTTACATTTTACACAACGTCCCAATATGGTTGGAACTGGGGTTGTAAATGAACGTTATGAAACCTTGAAGCAGTCGCAGCACAGACACATGTTTGGGGGTTTTTTTTGTTACCGTTAATGCAGCGTACTCCGTCCTTCTCCTCTCTTTAATCAGGGCCGGGGCATCTTTGCTAGTGGAAGTCCCTTTGACAAAGTGACGCTGGCAGACGGACGCACTTTCTACCCCGGGCAGGGAAACAACGCCTACGTCTTCCCTGGAGTTGCTTTGGGTGTTATAGCCTGCGGAGTCCGCCACATATCTGATGACGTTTTCCTCACCACTGCAGAGGTACCTTCCAACATTACTTAGCGTTACTGTGTGTACGTAACATAGTTTTATGGGGATTTTATTTCTAAAATTGGATTTTTAGATGTATTTATTTTTACTTTCACCACACTGTGTCCTGTGACATCCTCTCTCTTTAGACAGTACATAACAGTGATGTAAATGTCAGGATCTCTCTCCTGAGGCAAACTTAATCTTCATTATATTTACTTCAAAGTAATTGGCTGCCTTTGTCTCTCTCTCAGGCGATCGCTGGCATGGTCACAGAGGAGCACCTGGCAGAAGGAAGACTTTATCCTCCTCTCAGCACCATTAGAGAGGTGTCCTTCAAGATCGCAGTGAAGGTACGCAAGCTGGTCAACCGGCACTTCTGTTATTGAAATGTATAACCTCAGTCTTACATTTACAGTAAGTATTCCTCTAGATAAATGAGTGGTTCGATCATTTGTCACACTTTTCAGTTTGATTCTTTTATTTGATTTAAATTTAATTAGATTTAGATAAGTGCCCGTAAGATGTATAATGTCAAATATTAGGAACTGTTGTTTGGAGAGTTTGTAGTGCAGGACAGATCAATATAAAATACTACTAATATATGTTCAACTAAACATAAAAGGAGGGAGTCCCACTGTGGGCTGCTGCCCTCTGGTGGGTGACTGCGCTGGGTCTGCAAGAGGTTTTTAAATAAAGTTTGTAATTCATAAGTGGGAATTTACCATGAAATGTATATTGTGATATTTACAAGGAATTTAAATTATGTGTTAAATCTTCATTTTAATCTGCAGTCGAGCTTACATCCCATCATTGGCAGTGAAAATGGAGTTAAGAGAAACTGCTCAGCTTCAAAACACCTAAAAATGAGTCAGTAAGCACAACAAAGAAGGGCATGCTTCATGTTAGACTTGATCAGATTTCTGGTGAATCTGATCTGGGAAATGAGCCCTGACACAGTGTGTGCATTGTTTGACGGTGGCTCAGCTCGGTGACAAATCAGCTACAGGCTCAAGGGCTGAACGGCCAGATGTTTGTCTGGAGCAGAATTGTAGGGGGTGCTGAAACAGACTGTGGCTGACCTACACTGACCTAAAACTCTGACCGTTGCTGTTTGACGTGAAAATCAAAATGAAGAAAGTCAGAATTCTTTAGTCCAGTCACTGAAAATACTGAGGGTCAGGTTCTGACTCCAGGACTGTTTGACTTGTTTAAAGGTGGAGCTGGGAATGGGTGGACACCCCATTCTGCCCCATCAATCATAGCTGCCCCCATAAGTGTCTAAGTCTTCTAAACCTCTGACTGCATCACCATTTTTCCCCTTTTGTTTCCTCCTCTGCCAGATTGTCAACTATGCATACAAACACAACATTGCTTCAGTGTACCCGGAGCCTAAAGACAAGGAGGCGTTTGTGCTGTCTCAGATCTACAGTCCTGATTATGACTCCTTCACTCTGGACACCTACACCTGGCCAGAGGAGGCCATGAAGGTCCAGGATGTGTGATAGGGGAGCATCTCATTCTCTAAATTAAACATGCTGCCGTGGTGACACGTAAAAATTGCCTCTCTTCTGAAATTTTGCAAACAATTCTTGCCTTTAAGGTTTTTTGTGTTTCTTTTATTTTATCTATGTGACTAAATGGCTGCGCCCTCTAATGAAATGCAAACCAAACAGTGCATACGAAGATTTCCTATGTTCTCTGAGTGTTGTCATTTCAAGTCATTTTATTTCATCCTCTTTTAGTGCTCTACTTTTATTTTGTCGAGGAAAACGTTTTATATACGCACAATAGCATATCAGATCTCATTCTTACAGCATAAACTACACTCCCACTACAGTCTGATTTCACAGGAACAGGGGACTCATTTTGAAGTTTAATCTGTCTGTGCCTCTCAGGATATCGTGTGTCATATTCCAAGTTAAAGCTTCTGGCTGTTATAGTAGACACATCTGGCTCGTCCCAGATTTTGCACTCCTTCCCTGGGTGTACATATGTTAGCCTGCACGCAGGACCTAAAACACTCCATGACTAACCTGTATTACTGTCTCTCTGTTCCCCTGTAAAATGAGTGATTTCTGATAGTCGACACCACTGTTTGTTCTTTTTTTCTTTTTTATGTGTTCAGAGGAAACCGTAGAAATTAGGAGTTGTGCTTGTTCTTATTCACAGTGGTGTTTTCCTTTTTTTCCTCTCTCCCTATCTCTAAAGAGCTCAGCCTGATGTGTTTTTGCCAAAGTTACAGATGAGTTATATCTTATATTTTACTCCTAGAGAGCACTGTGCTGTACAAGCTTTAGCACTGAGAGATATGCTTGAAGTTTTCAAAGGGAACATGAAGCTTTTTAAATAAAAATTTGAAGGAGATATGAGTGCATCACAGACTTCTTTTTTTTCCCAGTTTGAAATGGTTTTGCATCCTTATAGCTGCAAACAGTCCTCTAGTCTGTTTCTTTTTATCGTTCACTGTGTACCCGACCATTTTCAGAAGAATGTTTTTGTTTGCTTGTTTTGTTAAACCACCTAACACTGACCTATTAATCATTCAAGCATTAAAAGGCACCTAACTCAAGGGATGAGTTGTGTCTACACATAACAGACAACTTAGAGAAGAATCGATTTTTAAATGGTATCTTTAAGCACTTTGTTACAGGCAGCCTGTCACAGAAGCAAATTTGTTTCCATTTCTTTAGTTGAATCTTTGCCAAAGATAACAGTTTTCACGGGCTTAAAATAGTATTGTTGCGCCAACATAATGATTCTTGAAGAGCTGTGAACACTTGGCATATCAGCATGATGTGCAGTTTGTCCTTAAATAAAACAAGGAAACTGGAGAAGGGGTGGACAAAAGAAGGGCCTGAAATAAAAACTGTCTACAGCAGATGAACAGTGTGTGAAAGTCATCTCCTTGAGAAACAGGAAATCCAGGAAATACCTGACACGAGATATATCTGGGCCTTCATATATCCTGTTGACCAAACTCCTGATGATACTGTGCCCCCATACTCCAACAGGAAATGTATCTATCTGCAGCTCAGACCTCCATTAATATTAACAAAAGCACATATCTGATGGTTTAATTAAAAATCTTCTGACAGTTGACAGGTCAAACAGTATTATACAATATAGGGACCTCTCTCTTTGTTCACAGACCGGATTCTGGCTGAGCCGTCAGTGTCTTCATATCACCATAGGGAACATGCACAGTATTTTAATAAGCCCTCACATAAAATATCAAAAAGTAAATTTTATTTGAAATAAAATTTCTTTTTCAGCTGTTTTTTCAATTCAATTTTAATGCTAGAAGTTCAAACCAATGATGACTTGACGTGTACATTTTGGAGAGTCTACAAGGCACAAAATAAAAGTCAAAACAGTGTGCAGCAACAGTCAGTGCTTTAAAGTGAGTTTCTGAGGGGCAGGTTTTGACTTTTAAGTAACTGCCATATTTAATTAGAGTGGTCGCAATGTGTGGTAAAAATGCATAAATGCCCAACAGAATTGTGCACAGAAGGGATTTAACCACAATCTTATTCATGTAGTAGTTTTTTTTAAATTTGTAAAACATAAATAGAGACATGGGAGAAAAAAACCCACATTTTAATACCAAGTAGCCTGAGAAAAATATTTGAAACAAAAATTGAGTCTTCAGCTTTGGCAGCTAGACGGTTGAAACTTGGACACAAGCAGGTGTTCCAACAGGGCAATGATCCCAAACACACCAAAACTGGTTTTGGAATGGATAAAACAGGCTAACATTAAGCTTCTTAAAAATAACATTAAGCTATTAAAAATACCCTATATTGCCAAAGGTATTCACTCACCTATATAAATCACTGAATTCAGGTGTTCCAGTTACTTCAGTGAATTCCAGCGTGGTACTGTGATAGGATGCCACATGTGCAACAAGTCCAGTCATTAAATTTCCTCGCCACTAAATATTCCACCATCAGCTGTTAGTGCTATTATAACAAAGTGGAAGCAAATGGGAACCACAGCAACTCAGCCATGAAATGGTAGGCCACATAAAAATCAGATAATGGGGTCAGCAGATCTCACCAACTTTCTGCAGAGTCAATTGCTACAGACCTCCAAACTTCATGTGGCCTTCAGATTAGTTCAAGAGCAGTGCATAGAGAGCTTCATGGAATGGGTTTACATGGCAGAGGAGCTGCATCCAAGCCCTAAATCACCAAGGACAATGCAAAGCACTGGATGCAGTGGTGTAAAGCACGCTGCCAGTGGACTCTAGAGCAGTGAAGACTTGCTCTCTTGAGTGAAAAATCACATTTCTCCATCTGGCAATCTGATGAACAAGTCTGGATTTGGCGGTTGCCAGGAGAACGGTGCTTGTCTGAATGCAGTGTGCCAAGTGTAAAGTTTGGTGGAGGGGGGATTATGATGTGGGATTGTTTTTCAGGAGTTGGGCTTGGCCCCTTAGTTCCAGTGAAAGGAATTCTAAATACTTCAGCATACCAACACATTTTGGACAATTTCGTGCTCCCAATGTTGTGGGAACAGTTTGGGGATGGTCCCTTCCTGTTCCAACGGGACCAGTGCACAAAGCAGGTCCATAAAGACATTGACTGGAGTCCTGACCTCAAACTGATAGAAGACACCTTTGGGATGAATTAGAGCAAAGACTGTGAACCAGACCTTCTCATCCAACATCAGTGTCTGACCTCACAAATGTGCTTCTGGAAGAATGGTCAAAAATTTCCACAAACACTCCTAAACCTTGTAGAAAGCCTTCCCAGAAGAGTTGAAGCTACTATAGCTGCAAAGAATGGGGCATCGTGTGTGTGTGAAGGCAGATGAGTGAATACTTTCGGCAATAGACTGTATGTGGACTAAGCCAGGGCCATGCCAGGAAACAAACTATAATTACCATAATTACTTTAGCATCCCACATTCTGTTTTGGAATTACTATTAAGCAGCCTTGGATTCCAATTGCTTCTTTGTTTCAGTTGATTATAGCCTTCCCTGTTTCTCTGTGTTCAACCATTAGTCTTGTCTCTGTGTCTAATTAGGTACTGCCTGTTTTATTGTGTGAGCTCTTTGTCTCTTGTGCTGTATTTTTACTTCCATGTGTCATGTTATCTTGGTTGACTTCAGCTGTGCTTTGGTACACTCCTGTTTCCACTCTACCTGATTGCCTCCTGTGTGTATTTAAAGCCTCAGTTTGCTTGTGCTCTTTGTTGTGCCATACTGTGTTCATACCTGTTTAGCTCTCCAACACGCACGCACGGCCAATTAAATAGTCACACCAAGGGTGCAGACAGATATGCTGAAGACTGTTTCATTCTTGCAAGAAGGCACAACACACATTTTAGTCATTGAGTGAGAAAGCTTGGGTCAGTCCTGTCAACTGGAGTAAGTATGTCTCATAGCAACACAGTTCTTCTGATAGCTGTTCTTCCCTGTTCTCGTTCAAGATTCAGGAATTATGTTCAGGCCTGTGATAGAACACTCTGAACACACAATTAGTCTTTGTCAGGACTGGGTGCAGAGTTAGGTAATACCAACAGATAAGCGGTAACAATCACTGTGCCAAAATCTTTGGAAATCAGAGTAAAACATGTTTTGTGGGGATTAAAAAAATATACCAGGCAAGTAAATCTTCAGTATTTAAAGAGTATGCAGCTTTGGAAAATGCTTGAGTTCTTAAGCAGTCAAACAAAGAAGTGTTTGGAATTGACAGGTGGATTCACACAATAGGTTACCTTCAATGACTGCACTGTGCTTCTATTTCTGGCTCTTTTTCCTCTCAGGGCAAACGTAAGACAAAAGCATGTCTATCATGTGTTTGATGATAGGTGGAGGAGGATGGAGGGCATGAGGTAAAGGGTGAGCTAAAGTCATTTGCCAGGCGTCCACCACCAGAACGTTAAGCCCTTTGAACATGGCCCTGAGCACCTGATCGAGCTGCAGGGAGTACCAGTCGCTGTTGTACAGGCTCACCTCTTGGTCCAGGGCTTGAAGATTGGCTGAGCGGATCACTATGAGCGTCCCTGGCGCTCGGTCTATAAGTCTCACCAGCGCCCGTCGAATGTGACGAAGTCGTCGTATGTATATCTCTATCGGAAAGGTGCTGAAGTGGGACCAGATGCTGAGGGCCACCACCATGTTGGGGCCCCCAGAGAGGCCGTCAAGCTCATTTGAAATGTACCGCAACTCACTGGACATGACAGTGGAGAACCGGATAGGAGGGCCATGGCAGCGGTACTTCAAGAGAATATTATGGGTGCTGTCCACCGCCATGAGCGGCCCAATATTTTTAGGATTGTGCAGGTTGAACTCCTTTAATTCTGGATGAGATGAAATAAGGGGAAGTTACAGTGGGTAGATCAGTGTAAGGGTCTATAAGAATGAAATAAACACAAAACCGTTTACCTGGTACAAAGCCAACGAGGTACTCGAACCACTGTCGGGCAGTAGAGTCTCCGTACATGTTGATCACCTTGTTCTTCAAACACTGAGCGACTGCAGATGATTCATTGAACTGACGCATTGTAAATCCACCTAATGGCCTCCAGGAGTCCATATAGTAATATCCAGATGGTGCTAGCTGAACATGTTCTGGTTTAATAGGGCTGCTTTCTTCCTCCACTTTATCTAAGAGAAAGCAAAGAGTTCTTAACTAATTTTACACTAAATTAATTTTTAAATCACAACACAAACCATAAATGTTACTCTACCAGCATACGGTACCTTCCTGTGGCAGCACATTGATTTTGTCTGGTCCTGAAGAATGTATCTGAACTTTGAGGTTAACACCACTAAGACAAAAAGAAAAAAAAAATTGGAAATGCTGAATGTTACAAGTTAATACTAATTTATCAATAATTTAGACTTCACTCAGTATCACCTCTGCCAAGGAGGTTATGGTAGCGCTTGCACATGTGTTATTCTGTCTGTAAACACGATAGCTCGAAAAGTTTTGAATGAATTCTGATAAAACTTTGTAGGGGTGTAGGGTGGGGTGATAACAATCAGTTAAAATGTGGCTTTCATCCACCAAAGTCTTCAAGGTCAACTTAATGATTTATTGGATGAAAACTGACAAAAACCTTATAATACAGGAACTATGATTCTTACAAGTGTGGTGTGTATTGTCAACATATAGAAAGGACCCTATAAAGACTTAATATGTCACATTTGACCTCTGACCTGTCATTCAAACAGATTAATCTGAAGGTCAGAGTCATAATGTTATATAGCGCTATTCAAAACAGTTTATTTTTTTGGAAAATAAACTTGAGATCAAAAACCTTTCACTTACTAAACATTTAAATTGATTTTACTAAACAATGAAATTAATACCACACATGTACTATATCCACATAAATTAAAGAAATTAATAACTACATTCAATTATGTGAAGTATATTAAAATGTTTCAACAGGACAAATAAAAGCCTGCACTTTTTGAGCTATTGCATTTAGAGACAGAATGACACACGCAAACGCTACCAAAAATAACCTCCTTATTGGAGGTTATTACATTTTCACAGAGCTATATGCAGGAGTGAACATCCCAGCAATTTAACCTCAAGGTCAACCGTGCAATGGTCAGAGAAATTGCAAATAAAAAACAAAAGAGCTGCATCTCAGACTCTACAGGCCTCAGTTAGCAGGTTAAAGGTTAAAGTTCATGACAGCACAATTAGAAAAAGACTGAACAAGTATGGCTTGTATGGGAGGGCTGCCAGGAGAGAGCATCTTCTCTCTAAAAAGAACATGGCAGCACAGCATCAGTTTGCCAAAGTGCATTCTAACAAACCACAACAGCTCTGGAACAATGTCCTCTGGATAGACGAGACCAAAGTGGAGATGTTTGGCCATAATTCACAGAAGCATGTTTGGCAAAAACCAAACACAGTAGATCAGCAGGAGGGATGATGATTTGGGCTTGTTTTGCAGCCACCTGACCTGGGCACCTTGCAGTCACTGCGTCAACCATGAACTCCTATATACCAAAGTATTCTAGAGTCAATTGTGAGGTCATCTGTCTGACAGCTAAAGTTTGGCTGAAATTGGGTCATGCAGCAGGTCAATGATCCCAAGCACACAAGAAAATCTACAACTGAATGGCTGAAAAAGAAAAGACTAAAGGTGCTGCAATGGTCAAAAAGTCCAGATCTCAACCTGAATGAAATGCTGTGGCCAGATCGTAAGAGAGCTGAACATAAACAAATGCCCACAAACCTCATTGAATTGAGCAACACTGTGAGAAGAATGGGCCAAAATTCTTCAAAAACAATGTGAGTGACTGAAAAAGTCTTACAGAAAATCCTCACTTCAAGTTATTCCTGCTAAAGTTGGCTCTACGTGTCATGGTTGTGGGCTGGTGGCCCAGATTCTTGAGTTCATTTTTGTGTACCGGTAGTTCCATTTTGTTATATATTTTGCTGGGGGGTGTTTATTATTTAGATCCTCAGTTTGTTATGGTTAGGCTTTCTGTTAATTTGTTTGTTGTTCAGGGTTTCCTGTGTTTTGTTTGGGTGTTTTGTTCCACTTCCTGTTTTATTTTGTTAGTGTCGTGTTCCTTGTGTGTTGTATTCAGTTTTGCTTCCCCCTGTCTCGTCTGCGTAAATATGGTCAGCTGTTTTTTCACCTGTGGTCACTCCCCTCATTAACCCTTGTGTATTTATTGTCTGCTCTTGTCCTTGTCCTTTCTCGGGTCCTAAGTCTGTTTACGTTTAGGTTAATGTTCGTGCTGAGTGTTTCGAGTTTCTAGTTTTTTCGAGTGTTTAGTTTTTGTGTAGTTGGCCCCTGTCCAGTTTTGTTTTCTTGTGTTATTTTCAGTAACAGTTAAGCACAGATCTGCTCTCGCCTCACGTCCTGTTTTGAGGTCCTCTCTGCCCTGCCTGCAGCACCCAGCCGTGACACTGCAAGCTATTGGATAATGTACTTTACTCAGTTTTTCCACAGGACTGCACTGTACCAATAATTTTTCCACAGAAAAGAAATGGATGGAAAATGGCAAGTGTCCACAGAACATCTTGCAACAGTCACTGTTTACAGGAGCAGAAGGATAATTAAAAACTGTTATCAGACAATAACCAGTGGTTTTGATGTTGTATCCGGTTAATGGATTCCCTTTTTCACTTTCTACAGGAACTGTTCAAATATGACTGATCATATGCACTGGTGTCTTCGTTTACAACTAAAATCTGTTCACAGAGATTACTGCTGCACAGATTTTAGTTGTAAACGAAGACACCAGTGCAAGTTGGCAGTGCCCATTTCCACAATATTTAGGCTTTATCTTTAAATAGCTGGTACTTTTATGTTGCTCATCTTTACACACAATATGTGCAGGATGGGAAAACAACCTATATTGTAGATGTTCAGTTTAATGGTATCTGAATGTAGACAATCAAGGTCAGAGAACCAAAGAATGACCTGTTTCAGACACTGACTGTTAGTGGGGTTTTTATAAAGTAAGAAAAATAAAAATTGTCAGACTTTAATTCTCTTGAAATTAATGTCCAGCTCCAGCATAGCATACAAACCTCTTGAATAGCAGAGCTTCCTTGTTGGTGATGAGGTTTTTCAAGTAGCCTCCCTTGGCATGGTTGATTCTGGTATCACAGCTGAGCATCTTGGGCTTGTAGCAGTACCAGGGCTCACCTGTGTAAAGGTCTGTGTAGTTGCAAAGAGGCTGCTGGTCAGGGGGCAAGCACATGTTGCACACAGTAGTTTCTGACAAAAGGCCTAAACGGAACATACTCTTAAAAAACACCCGATCGGGCCGTTCCTCCCTCAGCCGTCGCAGCACAGCAACGGCCTCACTGGAGTGCACCAGCATGATTTCAACTTGTACAGAGCCCACCCAGAGGAGCGGGAACAGAGCGGAGTAAAATCCATTCTTGTGGTCAACTACACGCCCAACCATGGCTGCTCCAAGCTCTGGAGAGTGCAACCTGGCCAGAAGGAAATCCCCGCCGTAGCTCTTGGGACGACCCTGGAAGTCGTGCATTTGGACGAGGGCCTCTAGCTCGTCGCCAACGTGCCACTCCCTTCCTTCTTTAGTGGGAAGTATGGTGAACAGACTGTGCACAGGGTCGCTTGTTTGCCTCAGGGTGGTTGGTGCAGAGTGAGGCGGAGGGCTGGGCCAGGCGATAGAGTCCAACAGGTACCGCTCTTCAAGTTCATCGTCAGGAGAGGGTTTCTGACCCAGATGGGCGCAGAAGGTATGGTTGTGATGAAGAGTAGGGACACGGAAGGACGAATGGACCCTGCTCTGCAGCTGGTAGAAGGCTGAAATTGCTTGGCAGTTCCAGTTCTGAAAAGAAGGAAAGCAACTGAATTAATTACAGAGGTTAGCGCACTATGGCCTTGTACCTTGTATGCTCCTTGTATGTTGAATACTGCAGCAATAATTCAATGTGACTTGGAGAATTGCAGAGATGCAAAGTTGAAAATAGTGAAAATAGTTTTATGGCTGGAGGCTGGACATTTATTGACAAAATTGGACATTTATTGACAAAAACCTTTCATATGGAAGTGCTTTGAAAGGTATTTTAAATTTCCAAGCTCTGACACTGAGGTGCATTTTGGGAAATGTATGATCTAATATGATTTGAGCTTTCTGATCTTCACAAACGACTCAAATGCAAATCTTAACTTCTGCTCCTATGAAATGTACTTGCCAACTTCTAATAGCCTGACATCAGTCTGTTTAATCAGCGAACCAAGCAGCAACAAAAAGAAAAAAACCTGCAGTTTTTCCATTCCTGCAGACTCCTGTGGCAAACATCAGCAATGAAACCAACATGTTTGCAGCCTGGTACAAACAAGTGCTTTTGGTATCTTTAGCTAATTTCATTACAACTGCATTCATGTGTGATTATATATATATATATATATATATATATTTTTTTTTTTTTTTTTTAATTTTATAACTCATGTTAAGGCTTAAAGGTAGGGGTGTGGCTGCTTTGGTGTAGGTATCTGTCATGTTTGCTGACCCAAATGCAGACTCGGGAGACAAGCGAAAACTCAAAACAGGCAGCTTTATTGGCAAACTCACTCTTAAAGAAATATAAGCAGGGCAAGGCTTTTACAGGGCAGATAATCCAAGAAACAAGGAATCTTCAGAAAGCAAGAAACAGAGAACACACTGCCAAGAGGGTCAACTCGACCAAGAAGAAGGGGAAAATGCAAACAATATATACACAAGGTAATGCAAAAAGTGGAAACAGCTGGGGAGGTCGAGACAGGGAAACACAGGGTGCTCGACATATGAGAAAGGAACACAGAGGGAGAAACTAAGCCACAACAGAAGAAATTGAAAACATTTAAATGTACATAAACAGAAACCATACAAGCAACACATAAGCATAATGCAAACTGAATTTTGTAGAATAATCAAAGAAAACAAAACCTCAAATTCCCCCTAAAAAAAAAAACCTCAAAACCCACAATAATAACCATGTCACCTCCACTAATTAAAGTAGCTGAACTGGAGCCTCCTTTTGGAGCATTTTAATGGAATTATCTGACAAATATGATCACATCATCATCATCACAACAGTCATCAGCTTCTTGTAACACAGCATCTACACAGAATCAACACTGATTTCCATTTTGAGTTCACTGAGAAAAAAGCATCAATTGAAAGCCATGGGTAGTTTCCTTTCTCTCCTTACCTCTAAAGTGTGGATGTTGCGCAGCAGGAAGATGATGCCAGACAGTGCAAGGAAGAGGAAAATCAGGGCATATTTGGACAGATTTCGGGACATGGTGGCCCTCTTTATCTCCCATGATCACCCTCTGCTGTCACCGGGGCGACGATGATCCCATTTCATCCATGGCTACTATCAAGAAGAAGAAATGGACAATAAAGCTGCTGCTACCTCTGTTAATGTTATGTGAGATAACACAGGATGTAATGGATGCTCTGTAAAAACGTCTGTTGAAAAGACGTTTGACCATGCACTTGATTGCCTTCTGTGTGTGCAGAGAAGCATATTTTATAACTTACTTTATAACTATAACTATAACTTTATGACTGTAGACTATATAAGGAAAGAGGAAGGAAATAAACAGTCTGATGAGTCTCTCATGCGGCTGCAACATTTTTGTGATTTAAAAAAAAAAAAAACACAAACCAAAACAGCATCGTGCTTATTCAAACAACATGAATAATGTAGCTGAACATGGTTGAAAATGTGTAGCAAAAGTAAAACAGCCAAATGAAAAAAAAACTGGGCGACTTGTTTTGATTTCTATATATTTTCTGGCAAAAAGTGGCGCCACTAATACACAGTGAAAAACCCATTTTGTATACACGCACCAGGCACCTCACTGGCGCAGCTGTTCAGTCTAATGCAGGGGTGGGCAATTCCAGGCCTCGAGGGCCGGTGTCCTGCAGGTTTTAGATGTGTCCCTGATCCAACACACCTGAATCAAATGGCTGAATTACCTCCTCAGTATGCAGTCAAGTTCTCCAGAGTCCTGCTAATGACTTTTATATTTGTTTTAGGTGTGTTGAAGCAGAGACACATCTAAAACCTCCAGGACACCGGCCCTCGAGGCCTGGAGTTGCCCACCCCTGGTCTAATGCAACCCAGCAGAACAGTTGTTTATGTTTAGTACAGTATATAGGGGAGAGTGGGGTGAGTTGTGCCAGTTTTTACTTAGAGTGACTTTAAAGCAAGGCCATGATAGTAATGCTTCCAACTAAAATATATATATATATATATATTTCAGAATGTGGTGCATCCCTGGGAACAATGACTTTGGATCTGAAATATGGTATTTAAGAAATATAGCTTTCTGAAAAAAAGTGGTCTTGTGGCACAACTTGCCCCCAGTGTGGGGTAAGTTGTGCATTTGGAGAGAATGCATTGGGGTAAATTGTGCCATTGATTATTGAAGTAAAAGAGTATATTTTGATCTCAGAAACTGTAATGCTATATAAAAGCTAGACAAATACAATACAAAATGACTCATTTAAGGTTTATTTAAAGTTATTTTACAACATCAAAGGCCACTTTTCTACAAGCCTATTGCGTCACGTGAGCACATCAAAGGTCAGTTTTCTTAAACAAGGCCTAGTGCCATGTGAAGATATGCTCATAACAAAATTAAATTCAAATGAAGACCAAACTGACTGCAAAAACCACCAAGTTTTTGTGGTGTGGGTAGTTTCTTATGCACATCTACTCTAGGAACTCCATTATTTTCTTTGAAAGTGAAGATGGGCTTTCCATCCACAGACCTCTTACTACTTTGCCTTAGAAACTTTGCATTGATGTCGGCATCAACCTTCTCAACCAGTCCAACGTAGTTGTAGGATTTGGTTTTGCCTGCAAAGTTTACAATTACAAAGTCCCCAGCAGACAAATCCTTGTCACTATCATCATCATCATCATCATTCTGGACATCTGAACTCTCAGTGTGAGTCGTGTCGTTAAGTGGGATGGAAATGTGACTCTCTTCTGCGCTGCTGGAGACAACCATTTTCTTTTTTGGTTTGGACACTTAAAGAGTCCCTCTCTTCTTATTTTCATTCCTTTTCTCCCATTTCATTTTCTCTGTCATGTGTCCTCCAGGCTATCTTCTGCTTCATCATAGTCCATCATGAGTATAGTTTGATTTGATTCTTTGAGAGCTCTTTTCTCCTGCCTTTCATTCTTTTTCTTTTCCTTTTCAGCCATTTTATCTTCCTTTTCTTTTTGTGCCTTCTCCAGCTCCATCTTCTCAGGTGTGTCAGTCATGAATTTTGATTTTACTTTCTTTCTTCTCATTATGGGCCTTCTTGCTGTGGCTTTTGGCAAGGGAAGTATGGCTTCTGGAGATACATAATCCAAATGGGCAGAAGAACCAGTTTTGTCACTTGGTGATTGCTTGGAATTTGGTTCTGGAAGAGTGGGTGCTTCACCCGGGTCTGGACCTGCTTCAAGACCTGTGGCATGGGTTGGCTCCTCATGTGATGGTCCAGGCAGATCAGCAGCAGCACTGGTGGAGGTCTCTTCTGGGTTTGGCCTGTCTGTTAGCATGAATGGGGCATAATATTCATCTGGGAAGATATCCCTGTTGAAATAAATAATATACTTAAAATATTCATAAGTGGGGATGAGCTGTGCCACTGGCACAACTTAACCCAGGCCCTGTGGCACAAATCACCTCAACCCCAACATTTCAGAAAAAATGCATTATCCAGCAGTTTTGACCTAACATAATGCTAGCTGTATAGACTCATAGTGTAGCTTACCAAAGCATTAAAACATTTGTAAAATGTTTTCAAACTTGTCTGTAACTGTTCAGACACAACAATCAAAAAACCTTGATCATAGAAATTTTACTTTGTAAGGCCAAAAACATTTTTTTGAAGTTAAATGTGCTTACCTCTTGCTCTCTTCTTTTCAGGATGAGTAAAATGGCTGACTCTTCAAAACATGTGTGGTCACATGACAAATTCCTTGTATGGTTCCCTAGAAAAAGGGGGTGGCACAACTTCCCCGCTGGCACAAATCACCCCACTTTCCCCTACAGTGTTCCTGCTACCAGCGCCTCGATTGGTGTCTTAACGCTTAAGTGCAGTAAATACAGTGAAATTACACCATACTCCAAACACGTGTGTTGATTTTTCCCATTATTTAAATGGCTAAAGCAGTGTTTTCTCAGCATACTTTTGAGGTGTGCCTGCGAATGTCAGACATTTCTTCAAACGTTCACCTAAAAAATAAATAAATAAATAAATGGATGGATGCCAATCGGTTCACAGACCTATCAAACACTGTAAATTGGTCCATATCATGGTTATTACTCTGTTTGGTCTACAAATTCACACATGAGCCTGTCAGCGCAAATCTCGCAGCTATAACGCGTCCTTTTTTTTTCTGCATTCAGAGGCTTTTACCGATAAATGATAAAGACGAGCGAGGGACACTCCGGAGGGCGGTGAAGCTCATCTCCATCTTGACAGATTTCCGCGGGTCAGACTTATTTTTCCTAACGGGCGGTCAGCTGCTTCTGTCACATGAACGGCTGCAACGACGCCGGCAACGCCGACAACAAAGAAACGGCGGGAATAAACGCACACATCTGGAACATCATTTTTACAAACAGCCCCTCCTTAGCTGAATTATCCGAGTGTACTTACAGACCAACATCATGTCCGATCTTTGAAGCAAGTGGAGGATATGGCGGGGGCTGTTGGAGGTTGGCTGGCCGCAGCAGAGAAATGTGGGCCCGGGTTTGAGAGCAACAAAAGACGGTGTGGGAATCCAGGGAATCTCCTTTTTCCTAATCGTGGGGGTAGAAAAATAGGAGCAGGGTAGGTGTGTGCTCAGTGCTATTGCGTCCCCAGGTGGCCAGTCATTTCAAAATGCAAAGCCATTCAATATACTTGAACTGTATTTCCATAATAATGACAATAATAGTACAACTAGAAGAAGAATTAGAGCCGTTTTGATGCATGCAAATGTCAGCCCTTCCTCTGGTTATTCCAATGACCCAGCTGTCAGTATCCATCCATGCATGCATTTTCCTCCGCTTAGCCCTTACAGGGAAATGCCACAGAGGCCTTCATAGCTTCACCTTTACCATGATTGAACAATACTTTTACTGCAAAAAAAAAAAAATGCTTGAAAATTTGCGGCAAAATTTGCAGCCAAAGTTATAGAGACAAGGCTGAGATGGTTTGGACATGTGCAGAGGAGGGATAGTGGATATATTTGGGCAAAGGATGTTGAAGATGGAGCTTCCAGCCAGGAGTAAAATAGGAAGACCACAGAGAAGATTCATGGCTACAGTGAAGGACGACATGCAAAGGGTAGGGTGAGATGGAAGCAGACTCCTAAAGGGAGCAGCCAAACGAAGCAGCACATTTGGATAAATTTATCAAAAATGGGTGGAAAGGTAGTAGGTTTTTTTTTTGTTTGTTTTAAATATCATCTCCAAGTAAAACTTGTCATAAGGTCATTACTTTCAAAGGTCTGACAAAAGAGGTAGTCTCAGAAATGTAATTCTGATTTCCAAACCAATTTTTGACAGGATGCTGGGTTGTTGTGGCGGTCTGTCTGTCACTTTTCCAGGAGGCAGGCGTAGGTTAGTGATTTCCAGAAGGCGTGGCGAGCGAGCTGCGCCGAAGATGCCGGTGTTCCGTCGAGTCGCGTTTCCCCATCAGATACTGTTTCCCCACCGTCTCCTCGCCGCTCCGCGCTGCCCAAGCGCCGCCCACGCGCCATAAAGCGGTATCTGATGGCTGTCATTCGGTTATCAGTTACCGTTCCCCCAGTTTATTATAGGGGGAACAGTATCTGATGGGTGACATAAAGCCATCACATACCGTTCCCCCGGTAATAAACTCGGGGAACGGTAACTGATGACCCAATGACCGCCATCAGATACCGCTTTATGGCGCGTGGGCGGCGCGGAGCGGCGAGGAGACGGTTGGGAAACAGTATCTGATGGGGAAACGCGACTCGACAGAACACCTTATAAGTGGAAGTGGGGCTGAGTTTCATAGAGTGAGCACTACACAAAGAAAAAAAAATACATGCGCAAATGCACAAAATTTCCCTTAATCGTGAAAATGGCTGGCGGTCGTTACCACACAGTTGCTGACACTCTGAAGACCGGAGGATTAAACTGGGTCTTAAATACAGGGTTAATTGCCACATAAGAATCAAGTGTGCAGAGGTGCCCAGCTCTGACCTCCGGCCTCAGAGGGCCGGAGAAACGCCAAAACGCATGCCCTCCTGGAAATCGCCTCGACCACCACACACACCAGTTTCCACCTACAAGTAAGTTTGCACTTGGCTCCACTTAGTAGCCCCGGCTGGTGGCCGTGACAGTATCGTGAGCTGGCATGACGATGACTAAAGATGCACAGGGTATCCAAAAATATCCAAGATGTCATTTGCTGGGGGGATTGAGGGGCTTTCCCTTGTAAGGGTAATTTAGCAGCGCATTTTCACTGCAAAACTGCCCTGCTATAAATAAATATCAAGACAATACTTATCACAGTATAAATCGAAGTTTGTTCAGTTTCAGAGATATCAATCCATCCAGTTTGGAAGCATAAACCCTTCTGAAATAATTTCACCTGCTTTGATGAAAGTGACAAATAGGAATGGTTTTGGAGATTGTGGCCTCTGCTTATCCTTCCTGACTGATTTTTCTCTAGTTTTGCTTTTTAACAACAGGTAGCATGAGACAGTATCTGCAGCCATTCAGGTTGCACAGATCGTCCAGCTCCTGCAGAGATGGTACATCCTCATGCACTGTCACAAGAAGGCATGCTGTGTCTTCCAGCACTGTCTCAACAGTGCAGAGGAGGTACCAGGAGATGGGCTGTTACACGTGGAGAGCTGGACAAGGGCGCAGAAAGGCCTCAACCCAGCAGCAGTATTGCTATCTGCTCCTTTGTGAAAGGAGGAACAGGAGAAGCACCACAAGAACTCCCCCAAATAACTTTTTAAATTTAATAACTATTCCGTTAATTACTCGTATTACATTGACAGCAGTAATAAATAAATAATTAAGAGAGCCATTGTGAATCTGCTGTGGTACTGTCTTCCTGTTAAGCAGCTGTGGGTGGATTGAGTGAAAGACTGCCATGTATTAAGATGTCAAACCTCATCAAATCTGTGAAAATATCAATGTAACAGCTGTGCAAAGGGTTATAGCTCTGGGCTTTAACAGATTATTTTAATGAACTGGAAACAATATCAATTGTTTAATAAAAACTTGACTTCTTATCACTGGGACAGGTTGCAGCTATTCTAGAAGAGGAAGAGGAGCTGGTAGAGCTTGTTGGACCATGGAATTTAATTAAATCTGTTTTTATGAAGATCATGTTACTGAACTTTTGCTATATTCTGTATCCCTTTGTTTTCCCCTTCTCTAATTGCTTTCGCTGTCACCTGAAGTCAGTGTTTTTTTTGCTATTGACAATCTTAATTAAAAAAAATTGATTACTGGAACAAAGCAGGACATCAGAGCCTTTTGCTTATAAACCAGACTCATTCAAAAACGCAGATAACATGCATCTCTTCTGCTGTACTGACAGTTTGTCAAACCATAAATAAAAACAGCTGCACTCCCCTTACCTGACTTTATTCCAGGGTCCCTGTGTTGTCTCAATGCTTAATAGAATTCAACCACTGTTAACAAAATTTGTCTCACCTGGGCTTCTTCTGCCGTGACAAAATAAGACATTGCTGGCTCTTCTATTATGAACCTGTTGTTAAACTTTGCCTTGCAAACATCCATCCATTCATTTTCTTCCTCTTATCCTTTGTCAGGGTCGTGCCTTACAAACACTTATTTATTAAACTAGTATTATTAAACATAATGAAAAGAACTTTAACTACAGCCATACTGAAAAAACAAACACATATGAATATTTAGAAAATTATAACTGCAGATTTATTTACATTTTTCACAACATCAGGATGCTACGACATTTTCCTGTTCATCACTTAATGCTGACCTATAGTTATACAGAGCAGGCCATCCATTCACACTGGTTGGCACAACAGATATATAGTAGATATATGTGTAGTTACAAGTGCATTTTTTTAGCACATCAACTCCTGCTCTTAGACACTGTAGAAGTAACAGGTCACAACGTGTCTGTTTTTAAGAGGCAGGAACCTCTTAACTGCTTTCACATCACTGATACCTTCTTAAGTTACATCACATTCGGTGTCTTTACAGAGAGGAAAATGTTCATTAATAAAAGAAAGGATCCAAGTGGTGAAGTATAAAAAACACTAGAGCTACATTCACTGTAAGGTATTTGCTTTAAACTGGTTTTAGAACTGAGAGCACTGATTTATGAGTCCTGGGTTAGTAATAGAGATAACTGCAGAGGGAGATCTGTCTGTAAACTTACACTCAGTGATAATTTACTAACGGTCAGTGGTTCTGTACAGGTGTCTATCAGGTGAGGACTCTCAGGCAGAGCCAGGAGCTGCTTCTGCTGCCTTCTCTGTGGGGGAGCTAGTCTGCACCGCCCTGCTGGGTGATGCTGGCGAGGAGGGCTGTGGTGTTTCTGTTCTATCGCTAACTGCCTCCTCTGCCTCCTCCTCCCTCTGCTGTACAGAGGACAGATATTGCTCCAGCAGGCTGCAGTCAGTGCTGCCCACACCATCAATACCATTAGCGAAGCCACAACGAACGGGGCTGACTGCTCGCACCGTTTTCAGAGAGTCTGCCGTCCCGCTGCTCAGGAAGCTGTCCTCTTGCGCTGCCTGCTGGTCACTGGTTGACTGGAAGCCAGAGTCTGGGAAGGAGACATCCATGCTAGGTGGGTTGGTGGTGCTAGAAACAATGGGTTGGGCAGCCTTGCAAAGTCTGGGAGATGAGATCTGATCAGGGGTGGTGGCATGAGTAACGGCTGCTAGCTGCTGCTCCACAGACTGCTTCCACTGCTGCATAGCCTGGAACTACATGTAAATGACACAGAGTGGAAACTGTGAAGTTTTGGACAAATTTCTTGAAATGATATTACACTGATCTTTTAACGTTAAACAGAAACTTCCACTGCTGACCTCTTTCCACAGAAACTTCACAGCCTCCTCCTGAACAAGCCTCTGCAGCCTCTCTTCCTCATATTGCTTCTGCACACTGCAAATACACCAGATTCACTGTCACATGTTAATATCCATGCATTACAGAAAGAGAGCTGTTTGTCAGTCACTTACTGGTCCAGCTTTTCAGACAGGAAAAGGATGTGTTCCTCCATCCTGCGCAGACGAATTTCACTGCGCACCTCTCTGGCCATGGGGTGACAGCATCGTGTGTAATGCCCCCTCCACCAGGACTGTATTTTAATTACAGCTCTGTCTGCTTCCATCGCACTTAATTTACTGTCAGCTTCTTCTTGCTTTGAGGCTTCTTTCACCTCAGCTTGACCAAAATCCTTTTTCGGGTCATTTTGTGGAGCGCTAACTTTGACTCCCAGCAATCCACTAGATGTTGTAGCTACGGCAGAAATAACTTCTTCTTCGAGCGTCTTCCTCTCGTCCTGCGCCGCTGAGGGTGAATGCTGTGGCTTGTTGGTGTTTTGCTTTTTGGACTGCGCTGGGTGCTTGGGTGCCAGAGAATCGGGCTCGAATGTCTCAGTCTCGTCCTCGCTGTCGGAGTGGGTCAATCGTGGCTCCAGATCAGATGCAAAGGGGATGAAAGTGGACTCTGAGGAAAGCATGCTGCCATTTAGTTTGTCCTCATCCATCTGCACATCCTCCAAATAAATGTGCTCCTCACTGAGCCTTGGGCGACATACTACAGGCAGAGACTGATTGGAAGAATCAGAGCTCATCCAGGTGTTAAACCGGACAACTGGCTCTACAGGAGAGGAAACAAGACAAAAAATAAAAATACATAAAGCAAAGACTGGAATTACAACTAAAATCAAATGCATGATGCCCACTGGAATTACACCACAGGATGAAAAAGCAGCCCTCTTACCCGTCTCCTGGGCTGATGGAGCAGCCGGCACAGGTACAGTGATTTTCTTCACCTCTCCGGCTCCACCGTGTGGAACTGTATGTGAAGGACTGTGCCTCTCCACATCAAGCTGAGTTGGACGAGGAGGACTCTGGCAGCCTCCCCGTGTCTCCTCAAGCAGTTGCCTCTGATGAAATCTGAGAACATTAAGAAGGATTAAGAATGATGTATGCTGCCACGACCAAAAGGTGGGTACTGGATGATTATTTATTTATTTGCAGTTTATGTGTTGTTGGATTGAGATTTCTACCTCTGCTTACTGAGGATCTTCTCCAATTTGGCATCTTCTGCTGTCTCCAGGGCAGGTGAGGCGGTCAGAGGGCAAACAGTGGCCAGGTACTGAACCAGCTGAATATGCTGTCCTGGTCGATATGAGCGACCTTTGCCCTGACTGTAGAGCCACTCAGCTTTTAGACTGTAAATGTAACAATAACACACATCAAAACAGGACATTCAACTCTGTACTGATGAGACTGAACATGGGAATGTACACACCCCTCTTTCTGTGTTACTACATAGCCATCTAGGACCTTCAGGCTCAGACACCAACTCATGACATAGGGCCGATAGTCAAAACTTGGCAGCGATGGGGTTGCCATAACGCAAGGGTTGCTCATAATGGAAAGCTGCTCCAGTTCATGAAGTGGCGCCAGGTGTGACACCTGTATTAATCAGATTATAGTCAGTCAGTAATAATAGGTCATTTAAAGATAATCAGAGCTGCTGTATTGAATTAGGGAGAAGGTAATTACTTCATTAAGATCCCTAATCTCATTTTCTGCCAGGGAGAGAATGGATAATTGTGCAGGAAGGTGAGCGGGAACAGTTCGAAGTGTTGTGATGCTGTTTCCGTGGAGTAAAAGAGTCTGCAAAGTTGGCAATGAATCAGTGAAGATACTGCCAAGAAAATCAACAATACCATTATTAAAGAGCTAGTTTGTGCACACTGACCTTTAATGCCAGCAGTTTGGTCAGATCACCAAGGGCAGATATGTTATTGTCAGACAGATCCAGGTGTTGAAGAGAGACACAGTTGTTAAGTTGTTCAATGACCTGTGGGAAACATTGCACAGTTGATTAAACTTTTGTCATTACACATGAACTGATTTATTCTCAATGAATTACTTTATCTATGTAAAGTTTGTTGGGATATCTCTTCTCCTCACCTTAATATTGTTGCCAGAGAGGTTGAGCCATTTTAGGTGAGGCAAATCTCTCAGGCCCTCAATGTAGCCTATACTGTTATTGGGAAGATTTAGGACTCTCAACTCTGTCAGCCGAGACACACCCATCATTCTCACCAGACGATTACTGGCTACAGACAGCTAAAGTGGGGGAAAAAAAAAAATCAAATTGTGAACTGGTGTGTTGTATTTGGGCACTAGCAACTAAAAACTATGTAAATAAAGTTAAATTGAAGGCCTCATTACCTGCTGAAGGCCTGGACTCCTTTCTAGGTGGTCCAGCTTCATGATGTTGTTCCGGTCCAGGATGAGAGTATGAGTGTCCTCAGAGCAGGTGAAATTGGGATCCAGCTTCTGCATACCCCGGGCTGAAAGATCCACTACAGGCCCTGGCAAAATAAAGAGATTCAACAGAGTGAAAAACCACAGAAGCTGTCTTTGTTTTCATGTCAAAGACAACAATACAAGATGTGAAATCAGCCAAGCACACATTAAGTATACACTCATAACTCAGCATCAGGATTATTCTTGAACTTGAACCTGCAATGAGTTTAGTAAAGCACTTCTGTTGTACTGTACTTGAGAGTAGTCATGGGTCATTTATGGGTTAACCATGACTACTATTACAGTTTATGGGTGGGTGTAGATCTGCAATATCTGCAGCTCTATCATACAACAACATTAATTATGTTGATTATGCAGTCTTTGACCTGCACTGGTTTTAAATAAATTGTCTATGTATATTAGAAGGCATAACACCAGATTATCATTGGAAGACTACCAAGGTCGGGATCTATCAACACACTGACCAATGCGCATTTCGTCCCAGTCTGCCAACACGTGCAGACCCTAAACCCCCTCCAAACAAACTGATTTGAAGTTTAAGCTTTGGGGAAACTTCGCTAAAACACAATTTGCAAATCTGATTGAAAAGGACTTACACGGGATGTCCGTGTAAGGTGAACTAGCTAACGGCAGCACTCTGTGTTCTCCAGTTAACGACGGCCGGTGATAACCACCTTCGCATCGGCTACCTTTCAAACGGGCACGAATACGTTTGACCAAAACAGCCGGCCGACTACTTACCAGCATTTCTATCAAACTGTAAATCTGATACACCCATCCTGCGACCAGGACCACAGCTAGCGTTAGCTGGTGTATACTGTAGAGGGAAAGAGAAGAAGCGTCTGTGGGTTGTCAAAAGGCGTATACAAGGGTTTTTTTTTTTTTTGGGGAATTGTAGTTCACCCAGGCTCTCTCGCTCCTTACAACCTTGTGTCTATGAAACTCGAAAAGACTACAATGATCCCACAGCGCGCTAATGTTGCTGAAACGCGCCAGCCAGGTTTGAGTGAAGAATAAAGAAGCGAAACAGTAACATTAACGATAAAAATGGCCCTGTGACTCTAGCTATCTTTTATCTAATTTTTCGAGCGTTTAATGCTCTGCTTTTCTTTATTATCAAGCTGTAGTCATTGGCTGATTCGCTTGCTAGGCAACCGTCAAAATGTGACGTCACCGTCTATAAATTTGACTAATAGATTTTTACAATAGCAAAAAATAATTCGCGTGGGTTTATTGAATTCAAAGCATTAATGGAACGCTAACGGGAAAATATTTGCTTTTTATTTGTTCATAAATATTTTGCAGTCTCCCAATTCAGTTTCCGCATCCGTCATCTTTCTTTCCGGTTTTGTGCCCTCTCGTAGCCATCATGAAGTGAGTCTAAGCAATGCTATCAAATGCCATCTCAGTATTTAAATAAACATTTTAAGGACAATGTCTACATGGAAAGAAAATATGTACTCATCTCTATCGCTGATGACTTGTATTTGTCGTTTTCAGGGTCGAGTTGTGCAGTTTCAGCGGGTATAAAATATACCCCGGCCATGGCCGCCGATACGCCAGGATAGACGGAAAGGTAACAAGCCCGCAAAATCTGGCACCGATTTGCCCCATACTATATTAAGAAGTCCACTTTGCCGGATCAACGTTTCGTATCCACTGTAAATGCACTATAAAGTTTGTCTGGTATAAGCTACGTGCCTGTTCAAATCACGTATAACCTGCTAATGTTAGCAGCTAAACGATAGCAGTTTTCGTTTTAGTCGCACGGCTGTATTTGACCGCAATAGTGTTATCTTATACAACTGTCACAGACCTTTATCTGCTCTGTTGACTGAATTGTGCCAAAAGAGCCTACTGGGGTTTTAAATAAAGTGATATTTCATTGTGCAGTACATGGAGAAGAAAATATAAGGTGCATCAGTATGTACCTGTACCCAGAATATGGCTCTGTGCTAAAAGTTATTCTTTATTTATAATCACGATCATATAGTACATGAAGCTCTCAAATTAACACAGTGGAAAAGCAAAATAATCCCACAATACGGCATATGCTATAGATTCAGTCATTTCATGTATAACAGACCCTGATCTGCGTCCATAGTCAGTTTGTAGCCGAATACTGGATGACTAAAGGGCCTAATTGTCTAATTAAATAGGTGAAGGAGGGTGCAGAGTTTCCAACATAACAGACAGTAACATTAGGTAATTTTGTGTCGTTGTTAGGTGTTCCAGTTTTTGAATGCCAAGTGTGAGTCTGCCTTCCTGGCCAAGAGGAACCCCAGACAGATCAACTGGACTGTGCTGTACAGACGCAAGCACAAGAAAGGCCAGTCTGTAAGTACAACCCTGTATATGGGTAGATGTCTGTGGAAGTGAAAATATAGCCACTGTTTTGTCTTTAAATCCATATTGACATACTTGGAGCCATAGCGGGCAGTGTCTGTTTTTAAAAGCAGACTTTGTGGGTCCAGCAGTTTCTGTGCTGATATTGGTCACTTGTGAAATTGGCAAACAAATCTTAACTTCCAGCCATAAAATTAAATGTAAAACTGTGGAAAGCCACATCATGTAGTGATCATGGATGCACTCACATTTAGATTTTAACATATTTACTCAAGTTTCCATTTACACTTGAGACTGGCTGCGGGTCAATGGTGTGCACGGTGTTGGTCCGTGTTATGTGCTGTTGCTGGACTGTGTTTTGCAGGCTGAGCAGCAGTGCTCACTCCACACCTGCAGCCACAGAACATCTGGAGATCATAGTACTGGCCTTTGACGTCTTTGCAGACACGTTATCATCGGTCAGCCTCCAAACTCTCCGACAAACTCTGCTGACACTCCCTACCTGTGGGTGGATTATGTGTAATCATGTTACATGTTACAGCAGTTTAAGGATTCAGTTTTAGTTTTGCCAGTTTTAAATGGAAATGTGGGGAAATTTGTCTCTGCTTGTAATAAGTTGAGTTATTAAAACTTGTAACTGGTTTTCACTCATCAGCATTGCTGTAGTATGGCAAAGTAGGAAGTTGTTTACATAATTTATCTTAGTTTTTAGGTATTCATGGTGCCTGCTTGTTAGACTATTATGGTTCATATGGACGGTGACATATCAGAAATCACAGAAAACAGACTTTTCAGAGTTGGCGGGACATATGGATCTGTTTGAATCCCGATTTGACTCTTTTAAGGTGCTAAAGAAAATGGGTCATTCCTCAGGGCGATTCCTGGAAGCTTGTTTTAAAACAGACTTAACAATTGTCTCATTTATGACTCCAACCACCAGTGTGGAGTAAATATTTCGACAGGCATTTCCTTTCAGGTTAAGATTTTGCTACTGATCTTTTTGTTGTTCATGTGGACATGATGAGCATAATTATAAAAATAAAATAAAATCATGAGTACTGGGATGCAAGTAAACAAATGTTTTGCTTGTTTTAACAGGAAGAGGTGACAAAGAAGCGTACCCGCCGCGCAGTGAAATTCACGAGGGCCATCACTGGGGCCTCCCTGGCTGAGATCATGGCCAAGAGGAACCAGAAGCCTGAGGTCCGCAAGGCCCAGAGGGAGCAGGCCATCAGGTAAGGGGACCAAGTACCCTCTGACCCTTTTGTCTTATGCTCTTAAAGTTGATGTCTGTGTATTCTTCAAAATATTCCTTGAATATTTTTGGAATCCAATTTGGACGAACCTGTTCCGGAGTTTGCGTTAGACTTTGTCGTTCATCGTTTTGATGGACAGGATTTTATATTTTCTGTTGTGGTATTGTTATATCTGTCATTTAAATGTTTTAATAATAAGGTAGAATAACACACAGAACAGTATTTATGGAGGGAGAAACAGGATGTTGCAGCAGCTTTATTCTGTGTTGCGTTATTTCGTTTTTATTCTGGACAATGAAATTTTCATCATCATTTCAGAAATAGTTTAGTCAGAGGAACATTTCTAACATTACTAATTCAGTGTCAACAAAAGTCTCTGAACGTCGGACTTTCCGATCCTTTAAACACTGATTTTTTTTAAAAATTATTTTCTGATCCGATCAACCTGTGAATGTCATCAGTCACTATTTAAAATGGGAATTAAATAAATAAATGCTACATTCAACAATTTCACGTCAAGGTTACTTTGTCATTCCAGTCAAGTTAAAATGCACTGGGACAAAATAGTTTTTCACAGTCTGAGCAGTGGAAAAACTGAAAACCACACAAAACAAATGACAATACTGAGACAGTCCTGAGGTGCAACCGATACCTGAGTTAAAATAAGAAAAAGGCCAGAAACGTAACATAATAAATACTATGGAAAATGTGATGTACCTTGATTTTCTTTCCTTGTTTCTCTATGTGACACTTTTAGAGAATGTATAATGTTTCACTATAAACCATGATATCGCAGAGAAGGGGGGAATTCCTCCTTTTTTGGTCACTTCTGTTGGTTTGAACTAATGTTGGTCTCTTTTCTTCTCTCAGAGCCGCCAAGGAGGCCAAGAAGGCAAAGCAGGCAGCCAAGAAGCCCGCCGCCCCACCTGCAAAGGTAAGACTTTTATCTAGTGAATCATAGATATTTACAAGTAGTACAGCTTGTCGTAAATTTAACATCATTTTTATAAGATGTGAAATCAAGTTTTTAGTTTCTGCTTGCTCTTCAGGCTTCACTGGTTTGTTCAGTAACTTAATTGAAAGTTTTTGAGTGTACAAGACTTTAATTGATTTTCTCTTGCAGGCCGCTGCTAAGGCTGCACAGAAACCCAAGATCGCCAAGCCCATGAAGGTCAACGCACCTCGCGTCGGTGGAAAACGCTAAACCCGACTCACTGTTTATGGTTGTGAATAAAAATTTTGGTTAACCATCGTTTGTGCTCTGGTTTTTGACAACTTTAAGGAAGCCCTTCCAGTATATTATCTTTACAGTATTTGAATGTTTAATATTGAGATGAACAGATCATCATAGAATACCGGTTAGATGCTCACCTGACAAACAAAATATCCCTGGTGCACTCCAGGGAGCAGACAAATCCCTTTGGGGTGGTGTCGAGATGCACATCCAACCTGCCAATTCAGATATGTTGAGCTACCTGCTGGGGTGATTCCTTGTGAATAAGAGAGTAGCTGAAAGGAGCTTCTGGTGTCACAGCAGGCATGTTGACCTGTAGCAGGAAAGACAAAGGTGTAAATACAAAACACCTATCATCTTATTAGATTGAGGTGTGCAAGTGTGTGGTGCACAAATTTGAACAGAGACATTGTTAATGTCAGTACTGCTTCTGTTCCTGCTTCAATTCAAAAAAGGGTTCCTTCAGATTATTTACCACAAATGATCTGATGGCTGTAAGCTAGAAGGATGTTCTGTATCATTAACACCTTCACTGACATGTCACTCTTTGATTTGTTGAGCTTGTTCTATCCATCTATTAATGGGCCTCATAGCCATCTGACTGACCTATATGACAGCCTGATAAGCCAACATCTGTGTGGGTAAGTGGGTCTAAAACTGGCTCAGGTTATTTGCTGTTGAATCCTCTTTCAGGTCACTGAATGTTGCCCACACAGGACTTTAGCTTTTTCTAGCTGTTGAGATAAAAATATCAGGTTGGTCCATAAATGAATTTAAAAAAAATCAAAGGTCATGAGGCTCTCAACATGCTATCTAGTCTGAGGTGGATGTGGTGCATCTTTGTTACCTTTATGTAATTTAGTTCAGTTTTATCTTTCAGCAGATGACTCCATAGCTGTTACAGATGCTAGAAACTGATTTGTAGTTCACAGTGTAAACAGAAGGGGGAGATTCTGCTTAATCTTACGTCTTCCAGCCAGGGCTGCTATTGTGGAAGTAAAAGATACAACTGTTTATACTGATAACACTGGATCACATCTATATGCAGCTGAAGAAACAAGTGGAGCAGATCAAAGCTCCTCCTGCTGACTCAGGAACGATTCAGTGAGTGATCAAGTGTTTGAAGGACATTTGCTACTAATAACTTTGTAGAGTTGGTGTTTTTCTTTCTTTTTTTTTTAATTAAGAGAGGGTCATTTGCTTAATTATTAGTCAATAAATGTTAATATTGTGAAACATAAAATCATTGTTTATTAGGTTTAAGTAGCACTCTAAAGCTGGAGTTTCACAAAAATATCTACTGCTATATAACTGGAATAAGGTAATGTTCAAGTTGGGTAATGTTTTGTCTGAAACACGATTTGTATGAGTAACAGTATGAAAACAGGTGATTAATCATTTTTGGCCTGTGAGTCAGACACATATATGGCCACTTTTTAGGGTACACCTTGCTGGTTCTGGTTCCTTACAGAGCTGCCTTAATAGGTTAGAGTAAACAAGGTGCTGGAAACATTCCTTGCAGATCCTGTTCTTATTAGACAGGAGTGGCACCCAGTGTGGTCCATTTGCTTCAAGGTTTGACATGTTCGGAGGCTCTTCTGCATACGTTGGTTGTAATGAGTGGTTATTTGAGCTATTGCCTTCAAGCAGTCTGGCCATTCTTCTCTGTCCTCTGGCATCAATAAGAGAACTGCTGCTTTTCCCTTGTATATTTTTTTCTTTTTTTTCTGTAAACTCTCAAGATGGTTGTGTGGGAAAAATCTGAGTAGATCTGCAGTTTCTGAAATATTCAGACCAGCCTGTCTGGCACCAACAATGCCACATTCAGTCACTTAAATCAACTTTCTTCCCCATTCTGATGCTCAGTTTGAATTACAGTAAGTCACCTCAACTATGTCAATGTGCCTAAATGCGCTGAGCTGCTGCCATGCGATCAGCAGATTAAATATTTGTTAACAAGCAGCCCCTGAACGCCTCCACGAATGGTGGCTCCCAACATCTCAGGACACAGGACATCTTTATCATATTTAATTTCTCAGACTCCAGAGCTCCCCCCGCTGTTCCCAGAGGAGTGTGACAAGGAAACTTATGTTAGTGTGGAAAAATGTTGATCTCTGTTATTCTTACCCAATGCTCATACTTTAAATCAACTGTCGGCATCTAAGCATATTTATTAGCATTAGACAGTCATCACAGAGCCATAACAATCAATCCTCAAAAGTGCCATTTGTTCAAACAGTCATCAAATTAAGTGATAACACTAATTATTGCTAAATTAGTCAGGGGGGGGTTAATCTGTGGGAACACATCAAATAATTATTGTTACACAAAAAAAAAATATATATATATATAAAACACCATCAGAACAGCAACATTTTGATAATAAAGAACTGTTAGCATGTCAGTACCAGTTTTTGCTGGTTAACTCTGTGGTGACAATCAATACAAGGCTTCACAGGTTAAATATGTCGCATTAGGTAAGAATTCCTGATACACAGTTAGAAAATAACAGTGTCTTCCTATACAGTTTGACTACAAGAAAACTTTTTAAATCAAGTGATTCATGAATCAGCATTTGAGTTCACACAGATTTAAAGCCATTAAGATGGAAGGAATCATTACATGGTAATCAATAACAATTTAATGATCTCAGAGGTACACGGTGATCAAATTATAAATAAATCAAAAAGGTTAAGTTAATTTCTTCTGGTAATATTCCTTAAACCATGTTCAACACAAGTCCAAGAGTTACATGTTTTTTGGGAAAGGTCTGCTTGAGGTACTGATTGCTACACCTGAAAAATGATGATGGAAAAAGCAAAAACTTCCCAGCTAGTGCATGAGATATAAAGCATGAAGTTAAATTAAACACTGTACAATCAC
Organism: Archocentrus centrarchus; assembly: GCF_007364275.1. Classification (NCBI taxonomy): domain Eukaryota; kingdom Metazoa; phylum Chordata; class Actinopteri; order Cichliformes; family Cichlidae; genus Archocentrus; species Archocentrus centrarchus. Next base: position 22,482,282 of record NC_044366.1, on the reverse strand, counting down.
AGAATGTGTGTTGAACAAGTATTTGTGCGTTTATGACCACAATTCTTGAGCATGTGTTGACTACAGTTATAAAAAAAAAAAAAAAAAAAAAAAAAGTTTGTTTTTCTTCTCCCAATTCACCCTGAGGAAATCTGAAACTTAAGGAAAAGTGCATATTTCCAACAGGGACAACAGGCTTAATGTGGTAGAACAATGGTTATTATGGCATGGATGTTATGGAGACAACATGGTGTGATGTAGAGATGATAAGAAGTCTCCCTTTTAGTCCGCTGCAGCTGATACCAGGAGAACCCTCAGGACTCCGCAGCCTCTTTAGCCTGTGCCTTCTTATCCTGTTCGTACCTGTTAAAAAGAAATAACACAACATTGTTTACATGGGCTGCTTTACTTTATTTGTGCAAAATATTAAATTGCTGGATGTCCAGGTTAAATGTGGCCAGTTTCATATTTAAAACAATGTCTGTAAAAATAATCCCAGTGAGCTCAGACACCTGCTGAGGAAGCTGGCCAATCAGATGAAAGTGTGAGGCTTAAAGCAACAGGAACTAAACTGTTTCAGAGAGGATGAACTGAGGGGCTGTATCAAGGACTAATCAAACAAAAAAAAAAACATTTAATAATAAAATAATGGAATCATGCAAAGCTACATTGGTAGACTTGCAGAATGCAAATGAAGATGGTCCTTTCAGCTGCTCCCTTATTTTCCCAAGCAGCTGCTACAGTGGATGGATCCACATGCTGATTTGGCACTGATTTTACGCTGGATGCCCTTCCTCATGGAACCCTCCCGTTTACCCAGGTTTGTGATCAGCATTAGGAGTACACTAGATTGGGATCCCCTGAGGCTGGGTTTGTGTTAAGCACCTCACCACGGAGCCACAGAGTTGCACAGAGCTGAAAATGAGGATAACAGATCCTCCTTAATTAAACTTTACATCAGCTTTGAGCTGCCACTCCCACATTATAACCCCAGATCTGGTCTCTTAAATATTACTAACAAAGCTTGCTGCAACCTTAGAACAAGTGAGCATGCACTACCAAGACTTACATAAAAGTTTTTTTCTTCCCCACTCTTTCAACCATCCATTTTCTTCACTGCTTTTCTAAGTCAGTGTCATGCGGGGCTGGATCCTATCCCAGCTATCATGAGGAGAGTGACAGGGTACATCCTGGACAGGCCACTAGTCTATCACAGGGCTAACACAGAGTCAAACAACCATTGATACCTACAGCTGATTTAGAGTCATTAATTAAGCTAACTTACATGTCTTGGACTGTGGGAGGAAGCTGGAGCTGGAAACCCCACAGAGGAGTGGGAGGAACATGAGTCAGCTGACCGGTGGACTGAGACAATATAACCCAGTGCTAAACCAGTCTGAAACTCTGCTAGTGAGTTACGTTCACTAACGGTACTGTTGGCTGTTCCCCTATTTCCCAAGAGCTCACCACAGCAGGTTGCCAAATCAAATATGTGGCTCACAGATTTTTATGCCAGAGGCCTTTCCTGATGCAACCCCCCCTATTTATCCAGGCTTGGCACCGGCACTAAAGTACAATAACTTGGGATCCCCCTGAGGCTGGCTTGTGTCTCCCCTCCTGGTCTTAAACTGCAGCTCTTGTGTATAAAGCGAACGTGTTGAGAAGCTATGTTAACTAAAACTCTTCCATCCAGCGGCCTCAATTTTATTTTTTTAAACTTACACAATTGCTATAAAAGTTCCCATGAAGTCCTCATGGCCTCATTTATGCCCACCATCTCTTGTGGCTGTTAGTATATCTTATTTAATCTAAATGGTCACATTCAGCAGGCCAGTGTTAGCTTTTGGTTTCTCACACCTGGCGGTTAATGGTGTGAGTATTTAGCAGTAACTCATCTTGATGGAAGAACTAGTTTGTGCAGTACAACTGAACTCCAGAAACCAGTTATGACTGCTACACTGCTGTGCGAAAGTCTTGAATCACCTCTCACTTTATATTTTGTTTCCAAGGAGCCAGACCTCCTTTTAAGTTTTTAAAGTGGTCTTGAGTGACAGTGACGGGGCTCAAAACGTTGGACGGTACTGCAGATGTCAAGTATTTCAAATTTCCTCTATATTTATTATTCTTAGGCATAAGATGTTTCTCTGACGTTGTTTAACTCCAAATCTTCAGAGTATCCAATCTCATTGTACATCCTGTATAATGACAATAAAGGCATTCTATTCTATTCTGTATTGTAATAGTTTTACTCTTTGAGCGGCATGTTTCCACTCGGTCTCCTGAGGGAGTTCAGCAAATTTGCTGATGTTGGAAAACAAACACATAAATACATTTACTGCAGCTAGGGCGCACTAGGGTCAAACATTAACTTGCTTTCATGATTTCATATCAGCAGTGATTCAGGAATACACACTCTACATGAGGCTACTGTGCAATTATCTTGCATTCCTTATTATAACTAATCTTTAAAATACTTCCAACAGTGATCATAAAATCACAGAGGCTCCATTTACTCTGAATTCACACACCTCCAGATCCTGTAAAGCTGTGAAGCTCCGGCACTACCGACAAAGAAGTTGACGGCAAACAGGTTCCAGTTTTTCGGGATGATAACCAAAGAATATCTGGACCAGATCAGCCCTGGAGGAGGAGCAGAACAGGAGGAGTGAAGGTGACGCACACTGATGGTACACTGGAGTCACTCCTGAGGACAGAGTCTATGTTTTGGCCAAAGAGTAACAGATAAAATTTGTTTGAAGAGACGCAGTGCAACAAAGTGGAAGAAACAGGCGACCTTTGCCACAGATTGTTCAGTATTCACAGATTTTGACCAAAGAGATCAATTAACAAGATCTGAAACATATACCAAGAAAGGAGAGCTTAACAACCCCAAACCATCATTAACATGTTTAAAAAAAAAAAAAAAAAAAAAAATTTAAACCAGGATTAAGTTTCTCACTGAGTGAAAGAGTGACTGGAAATCCCTAACTCAAGGAGAGAAAGACTCAAAGGTGTTGGCAAGCTGCGATCTCTGCCAAACAGGATTTACAAAGTAAAACATTTATAGGGACCAAACGTATGAAAATGCCCCAGAGAAAGACTTATTAATGAGTGCAGGCCTACCAGGGGGAATTTCTGCATTAAAACTATCCATTTTCATGTCTTCCACAAATCCCATTTGAATTGAAATATGCATTTGTTCCAGACTGACACATTATGATGTACATTTGATTTCAGTCTTGTCTCACCTGTGGCTGTCAGCACTGCAGACTGGGAGGTACTGAGTTTCTCTGCTGGTCGAGTCATATCAGCCAAACCAGCCATAACCAGACCCTGCAGAGAAGAGACCGATGCATTTACTCCATTTAAAAAAAGGAAAAAAAAAAAAAGAAAAAAATAAAGAGGCCTGAGGTGTTGGCTCGGCTTAACTGCTGATGCTCTGTTCCTGACAAGGAGTGGATAAAGGCATGCTTGGATAGTTGAGCAATTTTAAATAAATCACATTTTTAAAAACTCTGGTGTCAGTCTGCATTTTATACTGTGGCTTATGAACTGGGTTGCAATGGTAAAGTTTACACAGGGTTACTTTAAGACTGTGTGAATGTTTACTTACCCACTTGAACATCGGGGCCCAGAAGAAAACAGTTTTCGGACCTAGAGAGGAAAAGAAAATCATCAACATGACAGGAAGTACAAGGACATCAGAACCTTTTAATTTGATTTCACAGGTTTGTGAATGTTTTCAGAGATAATCAGCTGTCTCGCAGTATTAAGGACACTCCTGTTAAAAAAAAAAAAAAAAAAAAAAAGTGAGGATACATAAAAGCTGCTGATCTGAAAATTGTCACTGTTACACATTTTGTCCACCAGAAAAACAACAAACAAAAAAAGATAATTTGTGTCAAGATTATTCTTAATAAAATGCTGCTGATATACTCCTATTATTTGATCATCTCTAAATATGGGTGTCAATAATCCAGTTTAAATTACATGTCAGAAAAAAATAAAATTAATAGATCAGCATATTAATTGATTATGAAAGCCACCACTAGCTGCAGCCTTTAACTTAATGTGTTGATAAAGTGTGGCTGCATTTTTTTTTTTTTTTTTAAATAGCAATACCTCTGAACGCTTGTCAAACAAAACACCAGCTCAAAAACACTGATGCAATCTCAGCTTTATTACGTCAGCGCTGCAGCTACACAAAACATCAGACGATCAGGACACCACAGCACTGAAGATTAAAATTCTTATATTTTAGTGTGTGAAAACAAATGTATTTTTCCCCTCCCTAAGACATTCAGGCTTTGGAAAGGAGTGAAAAACTCAGACCAAAAACCACATGGCTGGATCTGAGAGTCAGAGATACTTTAGTGCCTCTGAGCCACTGGGACGAGACTCAAAGACTTAATTAGCCACAGCACAGTGAAGAAAAGCTGTTGGTCTGGAATCGGCATTTCCGGCAGGGCTGCGGGGCAAAACAGAAACTAGGGCGTTTGTTCCTGCAAATCATCTTTGAGGGAGTTGCTCCGCCCCTTCACACCTGATCAGAAAGTTGTCCTTGACAACCCCAGAGTTCCAGTGCCCTTTCACAGAGAAAGCAAAGACCAGCGTCACTAGTTACTCCTTAATCTCAGAACCCTCTATAATCAGTATCCTCAATGCACAAGCATGATTTACAAGAAAAACTTAGTTTAATTTATCCTTCAAATGAAAACTAAAGGTTTTAGCTCAGCGTTCTGGAGGCTGCTGCTGTTTAATGTGTTTTAGTGGTAGGTGTTTCCTCTGTATTTAAGCTACCCTGACTGATAAATACTGACAAAATATAGCTTCATGAGGAAAGGTGGGAGGTAGTGCAAAAAAGGTTCGTCTACAAATTGCACAAATGTTGGATGATTAATTGCAACCCACCAGACAAAGCATGAACAGTATAAAATGGCCAAATATTTGTTGTTGCTTCTCATTTTATTTTATCATCATTTTTAAATTATTTTAAAAAGACTCATATTAGGCTCATAATTTATTTATTTTTGGAGGGTAGCAGAATCTACTCCTGAGACCCTACGGATGTATAGAGGGACATTTCTAAATAGTGTAGTGGTAAAAATCTGCCAAATAAAATATGCGGCGCTACCTGCTTTGGCAGCCCCTTGTGAATAAGGAAGCACCTAAAAGTAGTTACATTTTTTCCTTTCTGCTCAATATAGACCCGTACCATCCTAAATTAGACCTCAGGTCTCAGGAGGTTAAACTGTACAATGCTGCAGCATCAAGGCTGCAGCTGTTAGTCAGCATGACAGAAAAGAGCGGTCATGTTGTAACCAGCAAATCCCTCCAAGAACATATTCTGTTGTTTCTAACCTTCTCTGCGTAACCAGAGGGTCAATGACAGCACAGTCTTTAACTCATGCGTGTGGCGATTCTATCAGGCGACAAGGTGGGTGCAAAACTCTAGATTTTAACCCTGCAGCGCAGTGACTCAAATTAGGTTAAACTTTCTGTGCTGTGTTTGAACAGTTAGAACAGCTTTATTTAGCGATTCAGCTAGGATGATAAAAGCCAACAAATGGTAACATTATTCACATTTACCAAGCTCTGTGATAGCAAATAGATATTTCGGGATTTTCCTGTTAGAGAGGACATTGCATTCAAAATAAAAGCAATCCAAATGGTCTTTAGTTCCTCAGATGGTGTGAATGCACGCAGACGCTTGCGTTTTTAGAGTTAGCAGGAGCAGCTTTGCCACAGAAACAATGAGGTACTGCATTGGCAGCTGGCTGCATCTGGATTAAGTTGAGACAGCTGTTCTTTCTTTGAGGCAGTAGGAAGGCATCATCTCCCAGCATCAACTCCCAAGTTGGTCATGTTTCAGTAGCAAAGCTGGAAAAGCAGGCTTTGTTTTGCTCCCGGGCAATGTAGAGTAATTCATCCATCACTAGCAATACAGGCTGCTGGAGCACAGTCCCGGATAGAGCCTGGTCAGGTCCCCGTGTACCGAGTCACAAATAAACTCTGGCATTTCAAGCTTTACCATTTTAGTAATAGTTGTGCGCACTGCCACAATCATGGACTGTGAATTCAGGGTTGTGGGACTTCCAACTTTCCAAGTTGACTTGCCAGGGGGGGGTTCCAGTTGAAAATTCAGACTTGTAAGATGGATTTCTGACTTCCCACTTCAAATGAAAAGCAGCATTTCTGAGTGTGCTTCATAGTGACTTATTTAAGCAGCAGAAGAAAAGCCTGAACAGGAGTTTTTAACCTGCATCCAAAGACATTTTACCCTTCTACCAAAAGTAGAATAACAACAGTTTTGCACAAGTTGGGTTTAATTTACTCAAACTCAAAATATAACAGGAAGATGCATAATCCTATATTGAATTATATTAAGTCAATCTTAACTATAGGCAACCAATCATACTTACATGCATACATAGGACTTTGGCCAATGTAACTCATATTCAAGAGGACCAAAACTATATAGACAAACTAAAAGAAAGGAAACGCATCCAAAGCTTAATATGGAACGTTTAAAATGTCACCTTGGACTCCCCCTTTCCAAAACTGTTCCAACTAAAACCTATTACAGCAACAGCAAACTACCCCACAGATATGAGCAAAACAACTGACCTTAATGTTAGGTTTCACTCTGAAGACTCCAACTCAAACTGAGCATGCGACCACAGAGTTCTGTGGTGAAGGGCAGGTGGAAATGTGGAGTTAAACACCCAGAACGCCATAGCTTGAATATGACTTCCTGACATAAACTCAGCTGTTCCTTCACAGATTGATCTGCTCGGGTCATCCTGACAGATTACACTGACACACTAACAATGATTTTCATGCAGCTCGGGTATCAGAACAGGACCTGCTACCGTGACTCCTTGAAGGATGCGGTCCCGATAGGTGGGTGCATCCACATCATCAGTACCGCGTATCACAGCTGGACACGGCGGAACAAAGTCGAGAAGCTCAGATGTGCCTTACCTGCTGGGTGGTTGTAAACAGGTCTCAGCTTGGCGGGCAGCATGTGCTCGATCCTGTCCAAAATCCTGTGGTAGGACGCTCTGAGCGCAGCCATGATGAAGGTGTTGGCAATGAAGGTGAAAGATGAGCGGAAACTTGCAGCGAGCTCGCAAAACGGTTAGCTCGCCGAGTAGCTAGAGACTTTAAAAAGCTTTGTGAGGTTTAGATAAATCACAGAGTGGTGTGAAGCTCAGAGAAGATGCTGCCGTCCTGCTATCGACCTTTTCCGGCGGTGTTGTGACCGCTGCTAACGATGCTAGCTGTCAGGAGCTTCTCCCGGTCTGACACGACGAGGTGACTTTGTGTACGACGCAACCTACCGCATGACGGGCGGGGTTATAGGTTTACGCTATTCTCATTGGCCGTCCCGGCCGAACTCATGATATGATTGGGTTACACAGGATTGTTAGTTTTTTATCACAATTTGTGCCAACTAGGTGGAGCTAAAAGTAAGAAAAAAATGTGAAAGAAACAGCGCTACAAGTTTGTATTAAAAATAAAAAGCTTGATTTAAGGGGGAAAAATTATGTATTGAAGCTCTGTTTTATATTTAAGGGACGCTGATTGTTTATCAGCAGAAAAAAAACTATATGTTAAGTAAATGCACAATATTCTAGAGCAGGGGTGTCAAACATAACGACCCGGGGCCAGAATCTGCCTGGCAAAGCCTCCAATCCGGCCAGCCGGACGGCTTAGGGTAGGGATCCTCAAATCCAGGCCTCGAGGGCCGGTGTCCTGCAGGTTTTAGATGTTTCCCTGATCCAACACACTAGTGATGAGAGTGTGAAACCGAAACTTCGATATGTGCTTCGAACCCTGGGCTTACAACTCCAGAGAACCACTGCTTCGAAGATTGCTTCAGGACGAAAAAAAAAATCACGTGACATATTGCTGCTGAGTTATGAATTAAAAACAACTTTTGCTGGCTCGTCCTTTCAACGTGTTGACGGACGCTGTCATATCAAGATTAACGCAAAAGCGGTAGTTACACAAGCACACCCAGTTAATGCCATGTTTTCCCAGCACTCTGCTCAGTAACACAACACACACATTCATCTATCTTTATTTGTAAAAAGAACCTGATATCATGATATTTGGTCATAACGTGTGCGCCTCAAACAATACAAAGATGCTTCAGATCGTTGAGGTGTGTGAGGGTGTGCATGCAGGTGTGTAATTGAAAGCATTGCACTTTTTCAGGAGAGGGCGCTATAACTGAAGCTTCGAGTGATGAACCTATTTTCGAAACAACTGGTTCAAGTGGTTCAGTGCTTCACAAAAGCTTCATTTTCTCATCACTGCAACACACCTGAATCAAATGGCTGAATGACCTCCTCAGTATGCAGTCAAGTTCTCCAGAGTCCTGCTAATGACTTCTATATTTGACTCAGGTGTGTTGAAACAGGGACACATCTAAAAGTTGCAGGATACCGGCCCTCGAGGCCTGGATTTGAGGATACCTGGTTTAGGGAATAGATTTTGGACTTAACTGTATTTTCATGATTTTTACAGCTTTTCCTACCGATAGACTTCGACCTTTGCCATTCATATGACACTAAAGTATTTAAATAATAGATAAACAATGATAAAACACAGAAAAGTTCCTGTTTTTTTCCCCACTATGTACTAACACTACTAACTTTCTTGAGTGGATTAATTTTTATTTATCAATTTTTGTTTTTGTCAAGTACTGGTGGATACTTCTGTGGGGAGAAGAGTTTGCTTAAGAGAAGAGCTTGAAAGTGAAATCGAGCAAATCTGGAAGATACCACCCTATTCCAAATGAGATAAAGAGGTGTTTTGGGGGTTGCCATGCTGGTGCAAAGGTGAAGGCTTGGAAGTGGAGATATAAGCCCTTTCTGCATTCAGTCATCAACAGTCATCATGGGAAATGTCAACTCTCTGCCCAATAAAAGTAATGAGCGGGAGATTTCCATGTGAAGTTTTCCATTAAACTGTTGCTAGGATACAGACTAAGCATCCAGAGTCACTCTTTATAATTTCAGGAGACTTCAGTCATGTTTCTCTCTCCTCCCACCTGACTGAATTCACACAATATGTTGACTGTCCTACCAGAGAAAATAAAACCCTTCATCTGCTGTACGCCAATATCAAAGAGGCTTACAGAGCTACTGTCTTACCACCACTTGGTAGATCAGACCACTGCTGGACACAAGAGGTGGGGGAAAAAAATGCACATTGAAGATGTCAGAATCCATCCTGACCAATCACCCACTTTATAACATCTTTATGGAACAAAAAAAAACATCAGCACTGGAAGACTCCTCTCTCTGCATTGCAAGACAGAGAGGAACAGAAAATCATTCATACCCACAACCATCAGGCTTTTTCATTTTCATACAAATAGCAGATGATCCACGTCAGACATATGAATTTCCCTCTGGGATCAGTAAATTTATTCTTATTTATATTCTTAATGCAAATTACATCTGGGCAGTGAGCTGCCAGAACATTTTCTGTAATTTTACACATTTATTTGTGCTGTCAGATTTCTTTCATTTACTACAGCAACATTTATTTATCATGTAGATAAACTGAGACGCGCTGTTGAAGTTACACTTCTATTTCTTATATTAAATGTGATTAAATGTGTAGTCATTAAAGTCGGCATTAATGTCATGGTAACGGTCCTTTTTCCAGGGTGGAATGATTGTACAGCAAACATCTTTAATGACTTTAAAAAGGAAGAATCGGGTGCACAAGTCTGAATTTATTTGGGGATTTTCTCTAATCCACACAGGGTCAAAAGTATACATTCAGGCTCAAATATATACATACAACACCAGTGTGGATGAAGTGGAAAGGGCAATGAATTGCATATCTTTAGACAAACTTCCTGGTTTGGATGACCTAAATAGTAATTTTTATTGGCTGTGGGGTGTGATTTTCAGGTTCAGCTGAGGAGGGAGAGGTGGGGAGGAATAGATTAGGAGTGAACCCAGCTGGCGAGACTGGCACAGCTGGCGTACATCAACTAATTGACCTTTCACCCTATAAATTAGGTGCAGCCAGAGGAGTGGAGGAAAATATGAAAAGAAGGATTAATAATTAAGATGCATTTGATGACTACTGGAGGCAAGCTGCTTAATTGGACTAAGGACTTTTTTGATGGAATAACAATTCAAGTAAAAATAGCCCCTGAACTATCAGGCCAGCATGTAGTGTAAAATGTGATTCCATACAGGGAGTGCATTCAGTCCAGTCTTGTTCTCTATTATGATCAATTACATATTGTTGAACATACCAGCAAAATGGGGAAGTCATTATTTGCAGATGATGGGGCCCCATGGAAAAGAGGAAGAAATGGTCAAAAAAAACCAAACCCACATGGGATTCAGGAAGCATGGTGGCATGGTGGTTATCACTGTTGCCTCACAGTGAAAACCTCTGGGTTCAAATCCACCTTGGTCCAGGCCTTTTTGTGGAGTTTGTATGTTCTCCCTGTGTCTGTGTGGGTTTTCTCTGGGTACTCTGGTTTCCTCCCACAGTCTAAAGACATGCAGTTACTGCGGTTAGGTTAACTGGTGATTCTCACACTAGAGGCCAACTTCAAGCCTCATTGTAAGATTCTGGAAAAGCCTCATTTAATGAGATTTGAAAATTTTAAATTATTTTCTAATATGTGTTTGGTGTTTAGGATTTTAAATGGTTTGGCCTCTCCTCCACTGCTTCATTTTATAATCTTTCCCCAAGAGATTCCATAAACTCTATAAGGATATCTTCAACTAAAGATTGTGTTGTACCCAGGGGTGAAAGTAGTAGTTTTAAATTTTTGCTGGTTCTATGACAAAAACCGTGTGTGTGTGTGTGTGTGTGTGTGTATATATATATATATATATATATATATATATATATATATATATATATATATATATATATATATATTAGGGGTGGGACTCGATTAAAAAAATTAATCGAATTAATTAAAGCTTTGTAATTAATTCATCGAAATTAATTGCATTTTAATCACATTTCAATATTTAACATGAGAAATATTCATTTAAGTTTGGTTGATGAATGAATCAATATACATAAGCTTAAACTTCAAAATTTTGTTTATTTTCCCACCAGTCTACTACACAGACCAACAAAGGGTGGAAGTGCTCCTGTGATAAGCAAACTCCTGAAATTAAAGTTAAGCTTCATAACTGGATAGTTTAAGTCAACATTAATGTCTCACTAAATATAGTTGGAAATTAATCATTCGCTCGGCTGTATTCCTTGATGTTGTTATGCTTGTTTTAACAGCTTATTTTGAATAAAAGAATTAAAAATTAACCACAAAAAGGAGAAAAAGTTCGCTCTCCGTTTAAACAGCTGCTTTTACACAGCTGTGCTTCGCATTCACGGTTGCGAGGCGACATGAGCTACGCAGAGGTGAGGGCAGGTGACGCTGATATGAAGGCTAGCCGCTCACTTCCAATCTTTGCGGTCTTCGCGGGCTGCGAAGGACCCCAGGTCTACGAGCACAAACGCTAGTTTTAACGGCACAAACCAGCACAAACGAAGCACTAACCGCTCAGTCTATTTGCTGGAATTTTTCACGTGGGTGGGGTGTCAGCTTCACTCAGCTTGGGCCGGGTCCTTCGAAGGATGCGGTCCCTGAATTTGGACATTGTGCGTCGATATAATCTGTATGCCTGGAACTCGTGCACTGAGAAACGTTCCACGGTGCAAAGTGCGATTAAAATGCGTTAAAATTTTTAATTCGTTAATTTCCCCGTAATTAATTAATCGAAATTAACGCGTTAAAGTCCCACCTCTAATATATATATATATATTTATATATATATATATATATATATATATATATATATATATATATATATAATTTTTTTTACTTTAATGTTGCCTACCTGTATAAGGCAGAAATTAGAAGCACTTGACAATGTGTAATATATTTTTTCAATTGTTAAGGAACTGAGATGGTTGCACATACCATACACTTCGGTGAGGTGATGCGTTGGGGTCCTTTTCCTTGTCTGCCGCAGCGTTACATGACCAATATGCAGGACTGCTTTTTTGCATTAATGCAATATTTCTAAAATTAGAAACGTCCTGTCTCAGAGTGATGCTGAAAAGCTAATTCATGCATTTATTACTTCTAGGCTGGACTATTGTAATTCCTAAAAGCTCCCTGAAAAGCCTTCAGTTGATCCAAAATACTGCAGCTAGAGTACTGACAGGTACTAGAAAGAGAGAGAATATCTCTCATATTGGCTTGTCTTCATTGGCTCCCTCTTGGATCCAGAATAATCAGGCCCCATCTTATCTTAAAGACCTCATAGTACCATGTTACCCCAATAGAGCACTTTGCTCTCAGACTACTGGCCTACTTGTGGCTCCAAGTAGAATGAGAGGTGGAGCCTTCAGCTTTCAGGCCCCTCTTCTGTGGAACCAGCTGCAAGTTTGCATTTGGGAGACAGACACCGTCTCTCTTTTTAAGATTAGGCTTAAAACTGTCCTTTTTGATAAAGCTTATAGTTAGGGCTGGATCAGGTGACCCTGAACCATCCCGTAATTATACTGCAATAGACCTAGGCTACGGGGGGGGGGGCAACTTGTTATGGCAGGTGACTGCCCCTCCCTGAGCCTGGTATATAAGAAAACTGGTTTGAATTGAACTATTTTATAAAAGAGCAGGAATCATTAATAAATTAAATAAAATGAGAAAAATCCTTTACGTTCTGTTAGGGAGTACTGAACCCTCTCTAAGATGTTGCATTTTGAATGTAGACAGAAAATACTGGCAGATTGAGCCAAATATCCAGCTGGGAGATGCTTCCTGGTGAAGCCATGTGCGCAGTTTGATCTGTGTGGGCTCTTAGAATGAGCAAGAACCTGTAACCCTCAGTTCAAAGCCCGTTTTAGAACAGCCACAGTTTATAATTTCAGTATATTTGTGGGGATTCTGGTAGTTTGCTTGTGTCCTCTTCATGCTGCTTTTCCAAAAAGCATGAGACAATGCATGTGTTACATTTCCAACAATTAGAGTGTCATGAAAAAGTATTTGCCCCCTAATTCCTTAGGTTTTTGCATATTTGTCACATATGTTTCAGATCATCAAACAATTTTTAATATTAGACAAAGATAACCTAAGTTAATACAAAATACAGTTTTTAAATGATCATTTCATTTATTAAGGGGAAAAAAAATATCCAAACCTACCTGGCCATGTATTAAAAAGTAAATGCCCCCTCCTGTTAAATCATGAATTAACTGTGATTAATCACAATTTTTGGAAAGCTGAGCTCAGTTTCACTAGCCACACCCAAGGCTGATTACTGCCAGACCTGCTGAATCAAGAAATCACTTAAATAGAACCTGTCTGACAGAGTGAAGTAGACTAAAAGATCTCAAAAAGCAACACATCAATGCCACGATCTAAAGAAACCTGAGAAACAAAGTCACTGACATCTGTCAGTCTATCAGCCATTATCCACAAATGGAGAAAACTTGGAACAGTGGTGAACCTTCACAGGAGTGTCCGGCCTACCAAATTAACTCCAACAGCTCAACAACTCATCCAGGAAGTCACAAAAGAACCGAGAACAACATCTAAAGAACTGCAGGCCTCACTTGTCTCAGTTAAGGTCAGAGGTCACAATTCAACAGTAAGAAAAGAGACTGGGCAAAAATGGCATCCATGGAAGAGTTACAAGGAGAAAACCACTGCTGACCAAAAAGAACACAAAGGCTCATCTCACATTTGCCAAAAAATATCTTGATGATCCACAAAACTTTTGGGAAAATATTCTGTGGACTGAGGAGGTTTGAGACCCGTTACATTTGGTATAAAACTAACACAGTATTTCAATAAAAGAACATAGCAACAGTCAAACATGGTAGTGTTAGTGTGATGTTCTGGGGCTGCTTTGCTGTTTCAGGGCCTGGACAACTTGTCGTAATTGATGGAACCATAAATTCTGCTCTCTACCAGAAAATTCTGAAGGACAATGTCTGACCACGGGGCGCCCGGGTGGCTCAGTGGAAGAGCAGGCAACCGTGTATGCTGATAATGTCTGACCATCAGTTCGTGCTCTTAAGCTCAACTTCAAGCTCACTTGGGTTGTGCAGCAGTACAATCATCCAAAACACACCAGCAAGTCCACCTCTGAATGGCTCAAAAAATGAAAATGAAGGTTTTGGAGTGTCCTAGTTAAAGTTTGGACTTACATCAGATTGAGATGCTTTTTCATGAACTTAAACAGGCCATTTATCCTTGAAAACCCCCCAATATGGCTGAATTAAAATAATTCTGCAAAAATCCTCCACAGTGATGTGAATGACTCATTGCCACTTATTGCAGGCTCTTTTGATTGCAGTACCTGCTGCCAAAGAGTGGCACAAGTATTTATTAGGTTTAGAGGCCAGTTACTTTTTCCACACAGGGCAAATGGGTTTGGATAGCTTTTTTCCCTTAATAAATGCAATCATCATTTAAAAAGTACATTTTGTATTTAGGGGGTTTAAAAAAAAATATTTTTTTTAAACCTAGCCCACATCAGAGATCACATAATGCCGTAAATCATACACGAAAATTCTTGTTATATTAGTTAAATCAAGTTTCCAGATATTTGAGACTGAATATTATATATTTTTTCTGTAATGAGTGATGCTGAACTCTTTGTCTTTAAATTAATTCCATATTCACTAATAATGACTGAATAAGAGACAAGTGAGGCCAGTTATGGCAATACACTGGAAAAACAAAACAAAACTGGATGTACCCGCCCCGGCAGCTTTCACGTGACTAAAATCGAGCACGCCTCACCTCTCTGTCCAAACACGCAGTTTCTCGCGTTGTTTGGACACAGCTGACCGCTTGAAGAAACAAACCAGGCTAGGCTAGCAGGACAGATAGTTAGCAGCAGTGCGGAGAGCAGGAGCGCGGTCGGGCTAAGCTCAGGGGGTGACAGCGGAGACAGGACAGGAGCGCCTCTTTCCCTTTCAGCAATGCGGACGCCGAGTGGCTCCTCCAGCTAACGTCAACGGAGTCCCGACAGGCAGGGACTGCTTTGAGGCGACGGGAGATAAAAGGCGACATCAAAAAAGGGGAAGGGTTAGCTCAGTTTCAATGTTATTGTCTATTCAGAGCCACATATGGTCACAATGTCCTGCACTGGCAACCTGGTTTGGGATGTAAATAAACGCTTAATTGGATACAGCGAGCCTAACGCCATCAGGACCAACTATTTAGGTAAGAACAAAGCAAAGCCTCTTTACTGCTAACACTGACATGTATGAGGAAGCGTGTAGGGGCAGTTGTGCATCTGCAGGTCGTGTTTGTGCTGCTGAATCACCTGAAGTGACAGGAAGACCGTGTCCCAGTCCGAGACACTACCTGTTTAATAACAGAGAGCTGCAGCCACCCCTCCTCTTCCTGCACAGTGTAAACACAGCCTGTACGTTTCATTTGTTGTGCAAAGGAGCTAAAACTGAATAAAGACGAGGTTCGGGGTTGTGCTTAATCCGTAGCAGTGCGGCCCTGTGCACCTCATCATACACACATTCAGTTATTCGCCACACGAAATGCAGCATAGATGTAATTTCAGTGCAATCACAGGATTGTGCAATCATCTTGCAGAAGACACCACCATATATAGTAGGCTGCAATATATCCCAGTGATGGCACAAGAAATGCAATAAAAGCATAGATCAATCATGTAATGTGTTTATGAGAGGCTGGTGCATTAAAATAAAAGTGGTCTGAGTTTGGCAGGAGTCTGTTAACAGTAGAAAGTGCTGACGGTATCACCCTTTACGACACTCACAGAAACAGATGTGTCATTACTGCTGCATGAAAAGGCCAAAAGGTGTTGAAACTAGCAGAAGCAGCAGGAGAATAAATACTTTTTTCATTGTAAATGCTGTGAAATTCCCATGTTACAGTCAATTATTTCACACAGCCCATAACCAAGCAGCAAAAGAAAGGGGCTTGAAAAAGAAAAACCAATAAAGTAGAGCTCAGTACATAAAATTTTAAGTAAGATACAATTAAAATAAAAACATACAGCCTTACTGACAATAAAACTTGTCAGCAAGGCTCATGATATGTTGACATTGATGGTTTGCACTGTAACCAATTGGAAACAACCTTAAAGGACCAAAGATTTTACGAAATTTAATATTTGAAGTCTTCTTATTAATAATAAAAGATGACAGGTTTGAGACAACAACAGTAGCATAAAATAAAGAAATATGGATTAAATAGTTAAATATTACTCAAAATATCAGGTCAGCATCCAGAAACATTGAAAAAAAATCTCACAAATGTGATGACTTATTAAGCTTTTAACTTTTTAATTTCAGATATTTCAAAATAATAGGAATGCAAATTTAATTTCCATCCATTAAAATGTGTTGCTGTGCTGCACCATGTTGATTATTTTGCACATACTGGGTTCCTGCAGACCTCAGTGTCCCCCGATAGACATGCCCCCCCCCCCCCCCCCCCCCCCCCCCCCCAAAAAAAAAAAGATGCCAGGAAATGTGATCATAACAGTTTAAGGCTTTCCTCTTTGCTGCTTCATTTAATGAATTTAAATTTAAGACAGTTTATTCATTTCTTGTTTATTTTTCTATCATATATTTCAGTCTTTTTAAAACCCATTTATTTTATGTTTTGAAGTCCTGTGTGAAGCACTGTCTACCCACTGGTTGCACTCTGAGAGACAAAACTGTCAGAAAGTCTGCACCTCACAGCATTTGAATGAAGCTTTGTAAGCCCGCAGAGGTGGGGCAGGTGCCTCGGAGGTTTAGTCAGTGCTGTATTTAGCATGACTGAGAGATAGTCAGAGCTGTTATCGTGCACGGGGAGAGGATGCATGCTGTGATGTGTGGGTCACAGCTTCTGGAGGATAAATTTAGCTTAAAGAAGTGTTGGAGGGGAACAACTCGGGGGGCTGCATTCAACTGAAACTGGGAAACGTCCTGCAAGCTTAAAAGACTTCTGTATTGTAGGGTTTTCCCTGAACTTCAGAATCTTTCATATGGTGATAGAAAACTTCAAAAAACAAATACAAAAACTAATGAACAATAGGAAGCAAAAAACACATATAGACATGCTGCCATGGATGCAGGCTAAGATAAGAAATAAAACAAAATGTATTCATTTATCTTCAAATTAAAAATTTTAAACTTATTTCCTTGAATTATAGACCAGAGACAGGCTACACACATAATCTCTACAGTGTGTGCTGGGTCTGCTCCAGGGCCTCTTCCCAGTTGGTCATGCCTGAAACACTTCACCTAGGAGGTGTCAGGAGGCATCCTAGTCAGATACCTGCACCACCTCAACTGTCTCCTTTTAATGTAGAGGAGTGATGGCTCTACTCTGAGTTCAACCTGAATGACTGAGCTCCTCATTGAGCTCTAAGGGGGAGTCCAGCCAGCCTTTGGAGGAAGGTCTTTTCCTTCACATGTATCGGCTATCTCACTCTTTTACTCACTACCCTCAGGTCGTGGCCAAAGGTGACACTAGGGACATTGATCATCTGGCAAATCTACAGCTTTACTTTCATGCTCAGCTCACTCTTCCCCACAGCAGACTGGTGCAGATGCTGCTCCAATCTGTCTGTCAGTCTCCTGCCCCCTCCTTCCATCACTCGTGAACAAGAGCCCAGGATACTTGGACTCCTCCACTTGGGAGAGCAAGTGGGCACTCCAGCTTTTTCTAACTGGGAACCATGGCCTCAGACTTGGAGGAGTTGAATCTCGTGTGTGTGTGTGTGTGTTTGTGCGTGAGTGCAAACATTTTTAAATAGAGTGTAAAAATCCTTCAGTTTCATTTGGTGAACACAGCAGATCAGAGTATTTTGCAGATTTAGGCATGACTGTAGTTGGTGCATTACTCATCAGTTTATTCATAGGTGGCATGACAGTGCTTGTGATTGGTGATATCACGAAGAAGCTTTTGAAGTGAATCACTCCCAGGCTACTTCTGCAGCATTCATAACACCTGCCAGAGCAAGTCGAATATTCGACACAAGACTTTCACAACAGCTCACCGAGAGAGTTCACAATAATAATAATAAAAAACTGGAAGGAAAGCAGATTCTTATCTTACATTTACATATTTTTGTTATTGTGGACTTCCTCTGTGATTATCTTGATGATGAGCAGAAAACCCGCTCCACCACCTGAGGCCCAACCAATTCTTCAGTGGTTCAACGGCACATTCAAATCTTTTTCCTTCTTCCGTGTGTGCTTTTTAATAGAAGTAGGTTGACGTGTGGCTCGTTCAGGGGGCGTGCTTATCGACCTGAACCTGTTGATGCAGGTACTTGTGATGCATACCAGCTTTCTAAGAGCTGTGTACCTGGTTTGATAAATGTTATTGGATCCAGGAGACTGCCACATATAAGCGCCTTATCCAGCTTTCTTATCTTTTTATTGATGACGTGCCTTATGTGCCTTAGATGTTCTTGCACGCAGTTAATCAGAAACCCAGAATTTCTTAATCAGGACAACAGTACTGATATATATATTTTTTTAAATTGGTGATCGTAACAACAGGATAAGACTCAAATGTGTACAAATGAAAGAACTGCAAAACTGATGACCCATCGCCCTGAAGCCATTTGTTAGAATAGCACATGCTTTGCACACATCCTGTTTCTACTTATCCAGAGGTCAGAATCTTCCTGTGATTTGCTAATCAAGTAATTACTTCAGTTTCCTTCCCTTTTGTGTGTTTGACTCTTTGATCTCTCCTTGTTTTACGGTCTCCTCTTTAGCTCCCCTCCTGTAAAAACCTTTTTAAATGGCTTTGGGTCACTTACCTCTTCACTCTTTGTGTCGGACCACCGTGTCAAACTCTAGAGTGACTTCCTCCACAACTGTGTTAAAAATCTCCTATTTGGATTGATTTCTCATCCAGTTAAATAGCTTTTCGTTACTAACTTACTCACACATCTATGGGATCTTAAAAGTGTGTGTGTGCCCTGCAGTCACAACAGAATTAAGTTCACAACAACAAAGATGGAAATATTAACTGCTGAAATACCACTGTTCATGTGTTTGGAGTCATAATGCAGAGCAGCTTTGTTTGTGCTGGTCTCTTTTCTTCCTGTGGGTGCAAACAAGGCTTCCACTGCATGAATAATGGAGCAGAAGCTGCATAATCACTGAATGCAAATGTTTAATATGTTTTGTTCCTACTGCACTTAAGTGAAGACGGATAGACAAATAAGATTGCCAGCCTTTTCAAATCTACATGTTTTTCTTTTCACAGGTAGAAGAGAATTTGTCCAGAGGCTTAAACTCGAAGCAACACTGAATGTACATGATGGCTGCGTAAGTGCCCGACGTTTTTAATCCGTCTCCTCCTTTTTATTGGTTGAAGTCCTCTCGGTGCAAAACGCACATCACATCACTTTTTCTCAGCTTGCTAGTGAAGCCTTGAACAGATCAGGTCAGGTGGTTAATTCCTCTGAGAAACCTGAAGCTGACATAACAGTCACACGTCCTGTCACACTATCGGGCAGGACATCAGCGTGCCCAAGACACCACAACAAGCACAGCATGCATGTGGGTCCCAGGAGAGCCGCATTAAAGTGCAGCTCTTAGCCTCAGCTTTTGCTCTAACATCTTCAAAATATGCTGGCTATTTAACTAGTGTAAAAGCAAAATGAGAGATTCTGTATTATCACTAATTCATGATTAAATCTTAGTTTTAGTCCACCCAGTTATGCTAATTTACAGCTCCATATTTATATTTGTGTACAAGACTTTCATGAATCGCAGTTCAAATTAATTCCTCAGAGATTTTATTCCATATTGGCATGATAGCGTCACATAGTTTCTGCACATCCATGATAAGACTCTCCCATTCCACCACATCCCAAAAGCGCTCTATTGGAAATTGAAACTCACCAGAGCAGGCAATGTTTCTCCAGTCTTCTATTGTCCAATTTTGGTGTGCCTGTATGAATTGTAGCCTCAGTTTACTGTGCATATCTGACAGGAGTTGCTGCCATAGGATTGGCTGATTAGATATTTGAGTTAACAAGCTCTTCAATATGTGTACCTAACAAAGTGCCCAGTGAGTGTGTACAACATCTGTTGTATAGTTTGTCCTACAGAAAGTTATTAATTTTACTACTTTTCCTCTTTACAGTATACTAAGTTTAATATTTGGTTTTGAACTGTTATCTGGACAAAAAAAAAATAATAATTGGATGCCAGCTTGTGCATATTTTCTAAAGCTTTAGACTGAACAATTACATAAGAGATGGGACAAAAATGGGTAGTCACTGAAGGTTTTCAGTGCGTACTGTGAGACCTCTGGCTGGTTTTGACTCTGTACTGTACCACATTACACAAGATACTCACCTTTATTTAAAAATGCCATCATAATAAATCACATCATTCCCTGCCTCATCTGTCACCATCTGGTAATCTTTCATTAGATGAGGGAGGACCTCACCTGCACTCCACCACAACTACAACTACAGATAATGTTCAGCATCTCAGAAATGGAGTCAAACTTGTTAAAAATCAGATTCAGATTTGAGCTGTGCATGTAGGATTGAACTCAGTGTAAGGTCACAGAGAGCTGCTGAGGGAGACTGCAGGTGTTAATGAAATATTGATCCACAGAGCGACAGCAAACACTGAACTGATGCACCGCTCTTATACTCTTCCTTAGATCCACTGCTTGCTTATCAGGATGTCCTGTGACCTTATTTTGGTGGTTATTTCAGTTAATCAAAGAGTTAATGAACCTAATTTGAATTGGACAATAAAATCCACATTTTCTTGTAAATCAAAGCAAAGTGTTTACTTTGTGTGAGCTTCATCCATTCTGAAGCAAAAGGAAACCTCATTATGATTAAACAGCTTGTAGACAAATTAGTTAGAGCCTGGGTTCCCAAATGATTTTTTTTCCTTGTTTCCGATGCCTGATGGGTAGTCCAGTTGATTTCCTAGGTTCAGACAAGCTCAGATAAGAGGAAAAAAATAAATATTCTGTGCATGGAAGTGCGGTTTTCTTTTTTCCATCTCTGATAATAACATTCACAATGCAGCATCCTCTCTCAGGAATCCACGTTAGAAACAACTGCATTATGTTTGTTTTTTTTTTTAATTACTTGTTTTATCTTAGTTTCAGATTATATAAAATTAATCAATTTACCAAGTCGTCATGTTTAAGCAGCTGTAATTTTGAAATTTGACTTGTTTTAAAACGTTCTCAGTTAAGTTTCTAATTGATTATTCAGCCCCCCGTGTAAACCAGTGTAAACACCGTCTCTTGTTTCTCCTCAGGTCAACACTATATCGTGGAACGACACAGGTGAATACATTCTGTCGGGGTCAGATGATACCTTCCTGGTTATCACCAACCCGTACAACAAAAAGGTGGGCTGTAATCAAAATGTCTCTGACACTGTTCATGGAGTAACAACAAACTGCTCACTTTCAATTGTTGTTCTTTCCCCAAATGATAAATTAGCCATTAAAACATGACAAAAAGCTTGAATTAGTAAAGTATGCAGAGTGGAGACAGCTGATATGAGGACACACTGAACACACTTAAGACAATATAAATGGTAAATGGACTGTTTCGTACCGCTTTTCTACACCTAAATGTTTTCTATCTAACATTCACACACACACTCCGATGAATGCATCGGAGAGCAGCTTGGGGTTCAAGTTTGCTTACCTACGACACAAACATCCCATGATGTTCTGGATCTGTGTAATCTGCCCACATTTTTCGGAAACATAGATGTGGTGAATGGGGGTGGGGAGGTGCTAGTCACTTATGAAACTGGAAATATTCCCAGCAGGAATCTGTATATTTTGTTAATTTAACCTTGATCTTGTGTGGAGGTAGGACTCTTGAGATTTGAAAACTTTTGCAAGCATCCTCTGGTCTGTGTATAAAGAGATTAGTTTGGTCCATATAATTTAATCTCACAAATTAAAGATGAGTCTACACTTTGTGTTTATAGTCGTCATAAAACTCTAAACTGGTAAACATTAAAATTACGGTAGTGTCCAACAGTATATATGGACCTAACTGTATGTATAATACAGGAGCAGCTTTTTGGTTTTCCTGTCCTGTGCCTTTTCCTGTCCTTTATTTAATATGTAGTATTAGACCAGATACGTGAGATGTGTTTAGGTGTTGTGCAATAAAATAAAAGCGTACAACCAGCAATCAGTTGCTAAGCTTAAGACAAGGACTGGAAACAGTGGAAAAACAGATTTCAAACTTCAACTACGAGCAACTCAAAATATCACAAATTAACACATTTTTATCTAATTTGTTCAACAAAAAAATGTAAAGATTTTGTACTCCTTGGTTTGCTGCCTTGCTCTTGAGATCTCTGCTTTCCAGCAGCCATCATGTATTTCTGCTTCTCTCCTTCAGGTCAAGAAGTCCATACGTTCAGGTCATCGTGCAAATATCTTCAGTGCAAAGTTCATGCCCCACACCAACGATCAGGAAATCGTCTCCTGCTCTGGAGACGGCATCATCTACTACACCCACACTGAGAAGAGTCCCGAGTACAACAGACAGTGTCAGTTCACCTGCCATTATGGAACCGCTTATGAGGTGCTGATTCCCAGAAGCTGATGAAAAGTGTCTTTCTCCAACCCTCCTGTCCTCTAAACTTTGCTGTTTTTTTTGGTTTTGTCAGATTATGACGGTACCGAACGACCCCTACACGTTCCTGTCATGCGGGGAGGACGGCACGGTGCGATGGTTTGACCTTCGCACGAAAACGAGCTGCACTAAAGAAGACTGCAAAGATGTACGGTGACGTCTGTGATGTTTTTCTTCTTTCAATCTGTGATTCATCATCAGTCAGGGTCAAGATCTCAGGATCAATGCTTGTTGGTTTGTGGAGGGATTGATTGAAGGATCATCATTTTGTTACGGAAACCTTGGCAGGTTATTGCCTTTGACCTTAAGTTCTGTGCAGTGTGTAGTGCATAATAGTTTGTTGATATATATTTTTTTTATAATAGTTCACTGGACTTATTTATATGGGACTGATCATGTACCGAGCAGTCCTTCTTACTTCACTGCTTTCTTCACAAACAGCTTTCGGTCTCTGCTCCAGCAAACAGTTTTCTTGGCTTGAAACCAGCCTGCTTCAGTTGATAAATGAGTGTGTGTGTGTGTGTGTGTGTGTGTGTGTGTGTGTGTGTGTGTGTGTGTGTGTGAGAGAGAGAGGGAGAAACCGTGTCCTCCTAGATTATGTTGCTGCATCTTGTATTTCATGCTCCAGATGAGAACCTGTTACCCTAAAACTGTCAGAAGGGTTTTACCAGCTGGTGTCACTGGCCCCTCTGTCTACCATCATCAGCCTCCAGCAGTGAGACCTTTTAGTGCAGTTGCTCCGTTCAGTTGCCATTTTATTAGGCACATGTTGTTCAAATTGTTCCAGAGTGATGCAGCAGTTTGGCAGAGGTGCTGATTGAGTCAAATGCTGTCGTGGTTCTGCAGAACTGAGAGTCGTTTCTTTAGTTTGACCTCAGTGATATTCATGTGGGCAGAGTCTCAAGGCAATAGAAACACCTCACGATGATGCAACATCATTCAGCAGCACCACAAACTGTAGCTTTCAAAATGACTACTACATTTTCTCAGCATGAAAGGAAGATTTGGTGTAGTGTTCAGTTTTACATTAGTTTACATAATAAATGACAACTTGTGCTATTTTTTATTTATTTATTTTTTGTTCAAGTATGCATTCTCAAAATTTGATGTTTACTATTATTGAACAGAAGTAACTACCAGACCTCATTGTGTTCTCTCTGATTTCAGGACATCCTGATAAACTGCAGAAGAGCAGCAACCTCCATATCAATTTCTCCGCTGGTGCCGTACTACTTGGCCGTGGGCTGCTCCGACAGCTCAGTGCGAATCTACGACAGACGCATGCTGGGCACAAGAGCGACGGGTAAGCAGCTCTGCACGGGGAACTTAGCCACTATACACATCACAAAATGATTCTTTATCCTCATGTTGATATGTAGCCCATGGTGGTGGGGAAAAACTGTACTGACAGTATAACTTTTGCTTTGAATGCTCCAGCAGTTTACCAACATTAGCAGTTAACAATAAGTGAAGGTGGTGGCTGAGGGCGGGGGGGGGGGGGGGGGGGGGGGGGGGGGGGGGGGATTCCCCCTTTGCATTTTTGGTCCCAGCCTGCTGTCCTGTGCCCGGTCTCCTGTTGGAGATTTCTATTTTTAGATGTTTTCATGGGTATTTTTACTTCATCCTGTCCATCTTAAATCCTCATGACACCTGCTTAACATTATAAACTGTATTTATGGAGCATCGCTCCCACACAGAATACAAGTCAGTGTTTTTATGTGAAGACTAAAAGACTGTTTAAACAGCAGATAGTGTTAGGTATATTAACAAGGTTTTTTTTTTTTTTTTTTTTTAAATGTATCCATAGTTTTTCGACTGATTTAATACATCAAGGTGGATACTAATATGATACACATGAGTATAAAGGCCCTTTCTCCTTAACCATCAGAGTATACCACAATTACTTACACTAACAAGACAAGCAGTAGCTGCATTATGATGGCCTCAGGTTTTTAATGTATTCAGTGGAAAGTGTCCAGGTCTTTCTCAGTTTTTCTAGTTTGCACTACTGTATCTCAGTTTTTCTAACTGCAGCACAGAAAGCATTTCTCTAACCCAGTTATTAAAAGATGAAGGCTTTTAATAACCTTCTAATAAGTCTTCACACCACTAAAGAAGCAAATTCAGTTGCATTTGCTTATGCTGCAAAAACCGTGACCTCTAAAGAGGCGACCCTGAAGATGGAGCGATATGGAGACGGAACTATCGTTTTTCAAGAATGAAAGGACCTCAAATGTTCTTCTAAATACTGTTCAATAATTGGCAGTGCCAAAGCTCATGAGCTAGGATAGCTGGGGCTTGATGGCAGCATAAACACGTTGGGCTAAGATTGGGATATATTTTTTAAAGTTTATTATTTGAAGTGTAAACTGCGTACTACTTTAAATTGAATCAGGCACTGTTTAATGCAAAAAAAAAAAGTATGAATGCATTCTTGGCAGTGTTGCCAGAACTCCCCCAGGTGGTCAGTGTTTAGATTCTGTTCCCATGAGGGTGGATTAATACTCATCACTGTCATTATTGGCTGGCAGTCCAAAATCCAATTTTCAGGTGTTTTTATCTGTTTTCTTAATAAGCATTTCAGGCTCCCATTTCTATTATAACTTTTTTGCAATGCCTCAATGACATGAGTGGTCATTTTTCAAAGAAATCCTATTTAAAAATAAACTAAACAAAAAGCCAGACTCTTATTGTGCCACGTTTGAAATGCTGTGTCAGTTTGAGATGGTGGGAAAAGATGATTGTTCACCGGAGGAGAAACTGAGCATAGAAAATGTTTCTTAAACTGGAACCAGATTTATAAAGAGCGTTTTAAAACAGGGTTAAAGATTTGAGGTTGTGGGCCTATGGGCTTTAGTTGTGCTCATTAAAGAAATTCCAATTCCAATCCCTGCTAACCCAGATAGGACCTTGATTTTTACCTTGGGCAGAAATCCAGGCTCTTAATTTGGCTGTGTTTGCTGCTCAAAAGTAATAGATGAAACTGGGTAAGCCCAGCCCTCCTGCTGACTTGGGAACCTCCAGAATATTTTTTTTTTTTCCCCCCACATGTGGCACAGATTTGCTCCATATAAATCAAGAAATCAAAACACGGCTCTCTAAGCACAGACCTGTTAAGAAAACAGGCATCATTTGAAAAAGGTACAAATAGCAGGGTGAAAATTGATTGTACTCACTCTTACAGATAGAGAAATGGGCAGTAAGGACCACCGCACCACCTCTTGTTTTGTGCGTCCTAACAGAGTTTTGAAATTATGTTAACAGAGATTCTCAAAAAAAAACATTTGACTGATTCCCAAGGAGGTGAGTTGTGTGGCCTGACTGAAAGGGAACTGGCTGACAGAAATAAAGAGCATATGTATTTTGTTGTATCTAATCATGTCGGTACTTCTTTCTTCATCTATTAAGGCAGTGTCTACGGCTTCTGTATCAAAGAGGAATGGAACAACATCCCTGCCTAGTACTACAGTGTAGTGGGAATGGCTCTGAGTCAGTGTGCACTGAGGCCAGTGGTAAAGAGTAGATTGTTTTAACCCAGGTCATAAATGTTAAACCAAACCAAACCTTTCCAGGGCAGTAAACATATTCCCACTCAACCCAGTCAAATGCCTTTTTACATATAATTTGTATCAGGTTGCAGGGATACATCTGTGCAGCAAATCCACCGAACAGTCAGGGCCAAGTCCACAAATATAATTAAAAATCCCACTGACCGAGTCACTGGCTAAATCATGCTGTCTTTTTTTTTTTTTTTTTTTTTTTTTTTTTTTTTTTTTTTTAAAGGTAATTACATGGGCCGGGGAACCACAGGCATGTGCGTTCGGTTTGTTCCCGCTCACCTGTCCAACAAATCGTGCAGAGTGACTTCCCTCTGCTACAGCGAGGACGGTCAGGAGGTGCTGGTCAGCTACTCCTCCGATTACATTTACCTGTTTGATCCCAAAGACGACCAGGCTCGAGAGCTCAAGGGCCCATCGGAGGAGAGGAGGGAGGAGGTGAGATTGTGATGGGAGCTGTGTTTTCTTTTCTTATGTCATTCTTTTCTTCCAAACTGTGGTTGCTTCATTTTTTTTAATGTTTATATTGCTTCAGACACACGGTTATCATTTAGACAGTTTCCCCCAAAAAAGGATCTGCCGCATCAACTTTGTGAAAACATTTTAAACAGTAAATTATGTGTGTTTAACTAAACTGGAGTCCCGGTCCTTCCAAAAACAAATCTTAAACTTAAGGTGAAAGTAGCTTCAGCAGGACGAGGTGCGTTCAGGACAGTTTTACCTTGATGAGCTGTGACTGTGTAACAGTTAATAAATATTGAATTTCAGTAGTCAAGATAAGAGGAACAAGCTCTTTCAAAGGTACATATGGGCTTCACGTATTGTTTTAATACTTGGAAAAATATGAATTGGTCCTTTTAATTAAATAACATTAATATATTTTCATTAAGTGTGTAATAGTTTAGTCTGCAAAATAAACATCTGTCTAGGCTCTGTTAATCTAAATTAAATCCAACAATATTTACCAAAAAAGAAAAAGAAGCATCAGGTCATCTTTTTCTATTGGTTAAATGCCCAAAACAATCAGTCACTAATTTTTCTTGCTAATCAGCTCACTGATTACTCAAGGATAGAGCTCAAGTTAAAATATGCAGGGAAGGTTTATGCTGGCCTTACGTGTGATGTCTCTTGTTGCATGTTAACAGCCTTTTCAGGGTGTAGAAAATAAACATAAGCATGTTTGGGCGAGTAGAGGTGTCCGTGTGGCTGATTTTTTTTGGGGGTGAAAAGGATTGATTGTTGTAAGCAGAGCTGACCTTGTTGTTGCTCCTCTGAGCTTTGCAGACATCAGTGCTAAATCTGTGCTGGCTGATGCGGTGCAGGGAGGTGAGCAAATGACCCTGAAAACCAATACAAAGACTGAGGAGAAAGGAAGAAACACAGCGAGGAAGGAAACAGTGTCATGAATTACTGCCTGATCTATTTGGGTCTTAGTTATATTTCATCAGTTAGTTTGCATTTCAAACAACTGAACAATTGAGAAACTGCGTGTTTACGCTCGGTGGTGGTCTTCACGTGTGTCTGAATGTGCTGGATCATGGTGCCACAGCGAGTTCAGCTGTGTCGAGATGCAACCACCACAAGCATTCCTTTCCAAATACAGCGAGCGACGCAGGCAGCGTTCCTCAAACCACCAAAATAGTTCAGGCTGATTCTGGGGCTGGGGGGTGGTGGAGAGGGGAGAGCCGAGGAGCAGTGTTCCTCACCCCTCTCTTCTCTCCCATTCCTCTATCTGCGACCTTGTTTGTTTAATCCTTTTATCTGATTTATTCAACTATCTCTTTCTGCCTCTGCTCCTTTTCACCACCTGTCCAGACATTTCCTGAGTGAAGCCGTTGATAGTCCCTGCAATAAGACCCTCTTTTTCCTATTTCTGGCTCTCAGCCTGTTGCACTGCAGAGAGAGCCAGGGGGGACTGGAAAGTGGAAGGCAACCTCAATGGTGCTGCCAGAAGGGGGGTGGGGGGGACTTTAAAGAGGACACTGATAGAGACGAGTAGTGTTTTGCTTTGGCAGCGCATCTATTTTTGACCATGCTTTGACTGACAAACTGCTAATCTGTGTGTGTGTGTGTGTGTGTGCGCGTGTGTGCGTGCACACGTGTATTTCCACAGCTGAGGCAGCCTCCAGTGAAGCGCCTCCGTCTGCGAGGTGACTGGTCTGACACTGGACCCCGAGCTCGCCCTGAGAGCGAGAGGGAGCGAGATGGTAAGATCACAGTTTGTGCTCCTGCTCGTTTACAGCGAAGGTCTCGTATGACAGACCCGACCAATCTGACAAAACTTGAGAAGAGTACAGTGATTTTTCTATGGTAAATGCATTTATATCACAACTCTCTAATCTAATTGACCACTCAAAGCGCTTTCAGTGCAAGCTACATTCATCTATTAACGGATACATTCATACATCACTTTATTCTGTGGAATGCAACACTTTCTCTGCGGCTCACACGCTGGTTTTTAGGCTTCGCAGTCTCGTAGAGCCACCCTGAACTGTGGACACTCTTTTCTTCTTCCTGAGCTTCAGTGGTCTTGATGCGTCCAAAGTTTACCTTCTAAACTTAACAGGAGCTCAGAGAATGTAAACCTGAATTAAAGCATTCCCTTTAAAGTTGATATAAAGAACTTGTTGATAGACAGCTGTTCATTTACACATCCAGAGGTAACAGAGCAACATCGTTAATGTGGCCACCTGATAAATTTAAGCCCATATTCCATCTCTTTTTGTTTTTGCTCAGTTTCTTGACTCTGTCAACTCTAGATCTAAAAATCTGGTTTGAGCTGACATTTGTTGTAGCTATTATGGTGCAGAGTGAAAGCAGCTGCCTGCTGCAACAAGAAACAGTAGCAATAAGAGTGAACAAACATCCAACCAAAGTAATGAGCTGAAAGATGCTAAAAAAGCTCTGGGGAGATGAGGGGGAACATAAACAATCGTTAATATAATAATACTCATTATAGCCTCATTAAGGATAGTTCACAGCTAATTATTTATGGTATGTAAAAAGCTGCCCCTCTTTATTACAGTCTAACTAAAGTGTCAGGCCGGCTCAGACAGTTTGAGTTGAGATCTTACTTTAAAGGGAGTTTATTTAGACTCCTCCCCTGCAGCAGGTTTTTTTTTTTTTTTTTAAGCATAGAGGAACAAATACAATAATTTTTAGGAAGTATTTTGTTATTGCAGTCTATTTTGTTCAGGAATAAAAATTTCTGTCAAATAAGGTAATGCAGTTTCATTGCCTTTACTGTTTGAATGATTGTGCTTAAATAATCATTTAAACAATCCACAAAGGCTCAGTCTAAATGCGGAAAAACTCAGCTTAGGGCTTTAAGTAATGGCTGTTATAATAAATAAACATTACACAGAAATTGCAACCTGTCTTCACTTTGTTCGCACATTTTAGTTTTCTCTAGTTTGATTTATTTTTTTCTAGTTGTTTTTGAGGTAAAAAAAAAAAAAAAAACCCTCATATATTAAATCAGTATTTTGTGAAATGAGCTGTCCTTTTTGACGGTCTTAATGAGCAGCCACTCATATATGATTGGCTATGAAAAGCAGTGTAAATAGTGTGTTTTGAGCACCAATATTCACCTTGTTATTGTTTCTGTAAATTCTGTAAATATATCTCAAAATGAAACGTTCTGCTGTGAAGAGGAAAATCTCATCTTGACAGGATCTGAAAGTGTTTTCCTTCATTGTTCCAGGGGAGCAGAGTCCGAACGTGTCTCTGATGCAGAGGATGTCAGACATGCTGTCTCGGTGGTTTGAGGAGGCCAGTGAAGCTCAGAGCAGCAGAGGAACCCGACCTCAAACACGACCCAGAGGTGAGGCTTCAGGCCCCATCGGAAGCACTCTGCTCATCAAACAGGCCAAAAAGCGTCCTTAAATGATTTATTTGATGGGGATCTGTGTGTCCAGTTGATCGGACGTTAGTCTTTTCTAGTTGAAGCAGTGAAGGGTTCCTTTCTTAGTCTGATCAAGTAAATGAACTATCATATTTTTAGAACTGAGGTAATAAATTATTCAATAAAATTGTTAACAGAAATTAAATCAGTAACTATTTTCATAACTGAGAAATAACTTCTCAGCCTCTCTGGAATCTGTATGTTGTGCTAAATCAACTACTTTGTTTTTTTTAATTTTTTTTATCTGTCTCAGGACGCGTGACCTAATACTAATTACTGAAGAAGGTGAAACATCCCCATTGTGGCTTTTTTCTGGATCATTGTAGAACATGCGGCAAAGAACATTTAAAAGACCTTTCATGCTAATTCTTTTGAAAACAACTGGTCTTGAAGCAGACCTAAAGATTAAGCGGTCCGGACACCAGTTTATCTCAGTGGATGAGCAGGCAACCATATGCCACATGGTCAAAGTGCAGCGGGCCGGGATTGACTCAACCCGTGGCTTTTGGCTGTGTCTCTTCCCCTTCTCTCATTCCTCACTCTCCTGTCTATCTTCACTGCTCCTCCATCCAATAAAGAACCCCCCCCCCCCCAAAAAAAAAGTAATGAAAAAAAAAAGGTTGAGTGGTTGATAGATATCATGTGGTTTCAGGCCTGTCACATTTCTAAACTAGTAGAGATGAGAGTATGAGTCTGAAAGATGTGACTTCATGCACGGTAGCAGCTGAATTTTGTATCTGAATTTATTGAAGTTAGGCTCATTAATGTGCTTAACTTGCAGGAAGACTGACTGAGAGTTATGTTAAAAGAAAAGGCAGTAAACGGTCGTAGAGAAAACTTCTTCTAAACTGGCCAAACTCTAAAGTTATCACTTGATATTTTATTTATTTATTTTTTCCTTCTTGTCTCCAGGTACAGCTCTTCGTCCAGAGGGGGTGTTGAATTCTCCAGCTGCTGCAGCAGGGGACTCCAGTCAGGAGTCCAGCGCCCCTGAGAGGCCTGTGGGGACGGACTCCCCAGAGGTACCTGCCAGTCCCGCAGCAGCCACCGCTGCGCCCATGCCTAAATCCACTTCCTCTTCCTCCTCAGGGTCATCATCAACAGTCACAGCACCTCCTCCTTCCAGCTCATCATCAGTGGAGAGCTCGGCCCCTTCCTCCTCCCCCCTCACGTCTTCCCCCGACTCTGAGCAGAGGAGTCAAGGCGACACAACCGGGACCCCGACGCCAACAGCCACGCCCACCTCTGAGCCCGCGCTCTCAGGTAAGAAACTAGGACAACACTCACACTTGCTGTTCAAAAATGCTCTGCAAATTCACATTTAAGCCTTCAGTCCAGTGAGTAGGGTTAACTGCTCTGTGTATGTGGGTTGGTGCGTGTGCGTGTTTGTTGGAGCCACTCCACTCAAGCAGCAGCCTCACTTCACTTTCTTTTCCTTCAGCATCCTGTTGTCTTCCTCCTTGTTTATTTCATTTTTTGCCTTATTCTCTGTGCTGAATTTTCTCCTCACATCCTCCTCCGTCAGTCTTCTAATCCTGCATTCACTCTTCCTCTCTTCCTCTGCCCCTTTGTCAGAGTATGGTCCTCATCGGCTGCCCATAAGTTTAGTGTGTAGGCGTTTGCAGAGGTTGCTTCGGCTGGCCGACCCACCTGGACGGGGTCGGCGAGCGGCCCCTTCTTCATCCTCTGCAGCTCCTGAGAGACAGTCACAAAGAGCTGCTACCTCTGCTGCTGCCGCTGCTGCTGAGACCCAACCCCATACAGGTTACCCACCCCTCCGAACTCCCCAACCCTGCAGCAATCCCTCCATACAGGCTGCTTCCCTGGGCTCCCTCCCCTGCCATTAACCAGTCCCCTTTAAGTAGCAAAGGCAGACATCTGTTTGTAGAGAGGCTCCAGAAAGACTCAGTCTTGCTATTACTCACCACTAACCCCACAGTGATCTTTCCCACTCCACTATAATGCACCCTGTACTTCCTCTAAACTCTACAGAGTCCGGTGTCTCGCTTCTTCACTGTTTGCTCAGCTCTTCACTCACTAATGCTCTCCCTTCATCTTTCCACTTGTTGCTTGAGTTTTCACCTGCAAACTCTCCTGCTGGAGTGGCACCAGACGGTATGAAGCTTTGCTTTGGCATCCCCATGGCTCATGTGGTTGTTCACCCATGTTTGATGATGCTCTTGAATATAACTTGCATTTTTGCTTCATATGGTTTGATCTCATTGAGATTAAAGGACCTTTTTCAACGTGGACTATGTCACATAATGGGCTTCAGCTATTGCTTATGTTAAAGGGAAGGTTTTTATTTAGTCAGTTATTGTGTAAATGTGGGTTAAAGTAGAGAGTCAATACTCAAGGAGGGGGGGGTTAAACATCAGTGATGTGGTAATTAGAGCCATAACTAACAACCATCATGATCACAGAGGAAGCTCACATAAATCCACACACATTTAAAAAAATAATAATAATAAAATCCCACCCAGACACTTTAGATTTGTCTGGGGAAAAAAGACACAATTTAATAGGAACTATTCAAAATTTCAGGTCTCTGCTGTCTGAAGTTGGTTGAAAATGTGTTTTTCTTCCATATTGAAGCTTTAATAGCTCTGAAACCATTCACTAGATTTGGACTATTCTAAAGAACATTATGTACCTCGTATATTAGAAGATGTAAATGATCTCTATCCCCTACCATCAAAGCTGGACGTCAGTGATCGGACATTCAAATATTTTAGAGACTTCAAGCATCCGCCATTCCATGTTAACTTGAGCTGCACTCCTAATATTCGTAGAGCCACACAGTACCAGATACAGTACTGTGCAAAACTCTTGAGCCAGCCCTCATTTTTTGAATGTTTTTCTAGAAAGCAATGTAGCAATGTACTGAAAATGTGCAAACATACATTGAATTACAGTATATAATGCAAAAACAGAGTCTGTACAATTCTGAAGAATGAGCATGGTGGATCAAAATCTGATGGTACTTTTCTGCATTTGTAATTTCAATTACAAGTGGATTTTTTTCCCCCATATTTCTTAAGGACATAACTTTCAGATACTGTTCATCTGTTGTAGATCATTTTTAGGGCTGCCTCTTTGTCTTCTGTCCTCCACTTGTTCTTTAAGTTGTCTTATATGTAGACACAACACTGGTTGATTGCTTGACTTAGGATGATTCATAGTGTTAAGTAGCTTAGCAAACAAAAAACATTCCTCTGAAAATGGTCAGGTACAAAGCCTGGAGTGAAAATAAGTGAAAAAGCAGCCAATCTCCAACGAAACACTTTGATCTTCAGAAAGTCTGGAGAACTATTGATAAAACCACATTAAAAAAATAACAAAGTCTGGCTCCTTGGATGTAAAATATAAAGAAATCAGAGGTTGCACAGCATTGTGTAGGTATTTTTCTACGTAGTGTCATTTTAAAAAGATGCTAGAAAGCCATCCTAAAAGAGTCCTCCTTCATCCACTGAAATACATTTCACAGCAGGGGCCTAAAATTTTACATAATTCCTATTAAGAAGTAAATCTTTACCCTGGATTTTTTTTTTTTTTTTGTCTATTAAATCAGGTAGGAGGCATTCTCTAAACCAGTGGTTCTCAAATCCAGGCCTCGTGGCCCAGTGTCCTGCAGGTTTTAGATGAGTCCCTCATCCAACACACCTGAATCAAATGGCTGAATTACCTTCTCAGTATGCAGTCAATTTAAAAAAATTTTTTTTGGTCTGTGCATGAGAGGAAAATAATAAAGTAAAACCCCTAAACCATAATAAAGAGTGTGTAATATCTGTTTATTATTATTATTATTATTATTATTAGTGAAGTTTGTTCTGCTTCAGTTTTAGCCTGACAGCATTTCAGTTCAGAGCCGTGAGGCGCTGAAAGTGAGAGAAACACTTCAGGTCGTGTCTGAAAATGCAGGCGTGACATTAATATTAAAGATAGATTTGCATACTGAGGCATTATTTATGAAAGCAGCTTTTATTGAACAGGTTGTTGTGCAGTTCAGTAGAGACTGTTTGAATTGTTTTACCTGAGCACAGATATCTTCAGCATCTTGTTGTGTAGCCAGCAGTCAAACAGATTTAGTTTTTTGTTTCGTTGTAGCGAGTCTGAGTCAGGACTTCTCTTTGGTTGTGAGTTACAGGTTGTATATAACTGCAATAATAAAACCTTTCTTACCACATCTGTTAAAAGCACGTGTGAACCTCATGTTTTTGTGTTTGTTCAGACTTACTAATCTCTGACACTCATTTAGCTTCACCAACGCTCTAAACCGATCACACCTGTTACCAGATGAAGCAGCGTTTTTATTCTCCTCCTTTGGCTGATGTGAAAGCTCTTTCTGCTTGGCCTTGGATTTGTTTATTTTACATTTATATTTTTTAACATGATTTTGAAGTTTTTAAACCCTTGTGCGCCTTGACTGTGTGAGCCCTCACGTTTGACCTCTTTGTTCAATGTTTAGTTGGTCTCATTTGTGTTCCAGATTCCCCCTCGTCTGTGGTAAACAAACAGCTGGGATCCATGACTCTTGATGAACAGCAGGGTGCGTCTCCCCCCCCCCCCCCCCCCCCCATCCCCAGCCCCGATTCCCTGACCCTCACCCTGCCACTCGCTTTGTCTTCTTCACCTTCTGTCTTAAACACTTCTCCTCATACTGTCCCTCTCCACGGTTTGTCCTCCACTGTTTTCATGCTTTTGCTTTCTCTGTATCCACCGCTTTACTGTTCAACATTTAACTGTCCAGATGTGGATAGACATAGTGAGTTTGTCTGACTGTTAGTGTTGCTCTGGCTGAAGGATTTAATAAAATTGTTAATAATTTAGAGCTTTGAGTAAAAAAAACAACTAAAACTAGTTCAACTCGGTGACATGAAGATCCATGAAGAAACACAGACAGCATGGCTGCTAATGTAAATGTGTTAATGTAATCGGTTAATCAACCCGAATAGCTGTAAGTGACAAGATAAATGTCACGTTATGCTCTAGCTTAAAAATAACTCAATGTCCTCAATTTTGAACTCAAGTAAAGCTGCTCTGCTAGAGTCCAGTAATATTTACAGAGCTGAAAATGAGCATATGTCCCCTTTAACACACTGAGAGCCATTCCCAGCAGTTCCTTTACCTGACTTGCTGTCATAGTTACAGCTCATAAATAGCTTCTCTAACTAATACAGCTCAGTGTGCTTGGACAGCACCTCTAATCAAAAGTTTCCCAGTATTTACTTTCACTTGCCATGTTTGTTTGTTTTGTTTTTTTTCTGTGTGGCATAAATAACTAGACAGCTTGCAAACAAACATTTTCTGAGGTTTTTTTTTTTTTTTTGGATAGAGAATTTAATTTTTCCAAGTTGGAAAGTCATTATTGTAATTATTTCAACGCCACATGAGTGCACACTATTTTCTTTACATATACTAGGATTTCACATGCAAACACGTGGAGTACAAGAGTTTATAAAATCCACCTTGACCAGCTGCAGCAATAAATTGTGTACACAATATCCTTATATCATTGGTATAGTATTTCCCTCATAAGGACAAATGTTGGAGTAAAGAGGTACTTATAGTATATATATATACAACAACAACACTATAATATCAAATGACTTTATAGCTGTATACATGCAGCACAACACTTCTGATTATTGGCTGAAATTCAGTACATGCTGATAGGTATAGCTTGTAAAATCTCAGCAGCAAGTCCTCCTTTGTCCACAAATTTTCCTGTTTTCAGTCTTTTCTGGGAACCTTTTCTTTTCCTTGAGTGTAGCTAGTGGTGTGTAATGATCCTTCAGGGGCTTTGACGTGTGTGTGTGTGTGTATGTGTGTGTCTCGTGCACTGTCTTGCTGCTGTGGCTGTCAGTCAGTACTTGTCTGTTTATAGTGTGTCCTTTGTGGTTTTGTCTGTTAACATTTGCTGCATGTTCCCATTTCTGTTAAATGTTGTTAATCAGAGGGGATGGATGCAACAAGGAGTTGCATTATTTTTGGTGTGTTTTAAATGACCAACTACACACTGCAAACAAAAGGAAGAGTTCATTTTTACCAGAGTTTTAGGTCTAGCCTGAACAGCCAGTGCGTCTCAGTAAGCCCTCCTTGCTTGTTTTGCCTGTGTGTCCTGTTCTTCTTCTTCTCTCAGTAGCAGCAGAAGCTTCAGCTTCACCTGCTGATGAATCTGTTGTTGCACCAGCCAGCAGCAGCCCGTCCGTCTCCACCTCCACCAGTCGACCCGGTGCAGCAGAGCCCGTCCTAAGCCTGCACTACAGCTCAGAGGGAACCACCACCAGCACTATCAAGCTAGACTTCACTGATGAGTGGTGAGTGATGCCAAGCAGCGAGAGAGAAATGCCCAGTGGCTGTCAGCTCTCTAAAGTCTGTCTGTTCAATTGTAAATGGGCTGATTGGTTTGATATGAGCACATTTATTTCAATTTGTATAACTTGAATGTGTACATGTGTACAGGAGCAGCAGCACATCCAGTTCGATGGGCAGTGGAGGCCCCAAAACATCAGAAGCTGCGGTGTTACAGAGCAGAGAGAGTCTGTCGACGGAGAGCTCGGTATCAGAGCAGGGTGAGTCGTCCCCTACAGCATCATGAAAATTCTTCAATCTCAAACAATTTGTCTGATGTAATACAATAAACAGATCATAATGTATTGCTTAGTATATTCCAGTCCTACGTGCGATGATATGGGTTTGCTGCCTTCCTCCACAGAGCCACCATGTGATGCCTCCTGCTCCAGTGCCCCCAGCAGCTCAGCAGCTCAGGCCCCAGCAGAGGGCTCCTCTGAGGGAGACAGCATGACGTCTTCGCCGCAGGAGAGAAGTCAGCCAGAAGGTACAGAGGACACAACAGGGGGCTGTCGGCGAGCAGAGCCCACTGCAGAGGAGGGGCGGGAGGGCCAGAGTCAACCCGCACGAGGCAGCCAGGACTCTGATGACAGCGATGATGATCCTATTCTCATCCCCCCCACAAGGTTCAGAGGACAGGGGCAGAGGTGTGTTAGACAATATGATGCAATATGATGTTTCTATTTAAACACTGCCAGTAAGAAAAACTGTTTTTGAATGCAGGTGATTATTTCTTAGATTCAAGAGTTCAGTTAAAAAGGGTGGGTGTGCCCATTTTGAGAATTTGTGATGCTTTGCTGTTGATTGTTTTGCTACAAATATAGATTTAATTCCAGAGGATCTGCTGTAGGAGATAGGATGATCAGGTAACACGTTTGCACTGGAAACTAAATGCATCTTAACACATCGGGTGCGTGACATGCTGCAGAGCATTTAAAATCAAGGGTAGAACGTGATATGCAGTAATCGGATAACTTTTGTGTGTGTCTTGGTTTGATCATTTCTCTCTCAACACACTAATAATATGCACAACTGACTGTAGAGTGCCATGCATGAGAGTACTGACTCCACAAATGGTGTGAATAGAAGCATCACAGCTGCATTTTGTGCAGAACAAATGGAGACGAAA
This sequence comes from Archocentrus centrarchus, assembly GCF_007364275.1. Classification (NCBI taxonomy): domain Eukaryota; kingdom Metazoa; phylum Chordata; class Actinopteri; order Cichliformes; family Cichlidae; genus Archocentrus; species Archocentrus centrarchus. The sequence continues at coordinate 22,444,699 of NC_044366.1, read as the reverse complement.
TGAGTGATATGCACGACATCCTTGTGGAAAGGAGCCAAACAAATATAAAACAAGCACATTTATGCACAGTAAGGTCAAAACATGTTTAAACAGTATTGTCACTTTAATAAATTTCATGCTGTATGCCACCTCAGTAGATTTTAAATGAAACAGGTGTGCAGACTTTTGGTTTTAGTTTGAGGGGTTGAACAACCGTGGGTGTTCCAGGCCAGCCATTTGTCACCGATTCTGTTCATAATGTTTATGGACAGAATTTCTAGGTGTAGCCAAGTGGCAGAAGGCTTCCACCTTGGTGGCCACAGAATCTCATCTCTGCTTTCTGTGGATGATGTGGTCCTTTGGGCTTCATCAGGTAGTTGCCTGTAGCTCACACTGGAGTGGTTTGCAGCAGCAGATATGAGAATTGGCACCTCTAAGTCTGAGGCCATGGTCCTCAGTAGTGATGGGTCCAGCAACACCGATGTGTCGCCTCATGCGTTGAGCTTATAGAGCAAAACCCGTGTCGGTGTGCGTATTGCTATTAGAAAGTCGTGTGACCGATACAGGGACTGTTTCGAACTGACACTGACGCGCCAAACTGTGTTTCTAAGGAAGCGTATCTTTATAGATAGTTGCTGGACCAGTGGAGCAGCACATGATCGCGAGAGACCTGGTAGCAACATGCACCGGCCCGTGCATAACCTGTGGCCCCCCCTATTCCAAACCGACTCTACTCACTAGACAGGTTCGGGGGGGTGGGGAGCATGGAAGAACAGCCCCGAACTCAGTCCACAAGCATCCTCAATCACAACACGTTCACCTATATTTTCGTGTTATGTTACATGTTCACATTATTTATTGACTGTATCTAAAAATATCACAAATATTTCAAATTTAAATGAAGATATGAAATAATACAATATAAAATACAGTGACTTAAATTATATTATTTTAGGTCATCACATCAGTGTCAGTTGTCTGTCAACTAGGTTGCCTGTAGAGATTTTTAAGTTCCAGCAGGTGTCAGTATTCAGTGACACAGTGTCGACACAGTATCAATACAGTTTGGCAATGTGTCCAAACGCTTCATGATGCCTCATCTACCCATCACTAATCCTCAGGCAGAAAAGGGTGGAGTGCCCACTCCAGGTCATGGATGAGTTTAAGTATCTTGGGCTCTTGTTCATGAGTGATGGGAGAAGGGAGCGGGAGATTGACAGACGGATTGGGGCTGCATCTTGAGTGAGCTATTTCCGGGCATGTCCTACTAAGAGGAGGCCCTGGGGCACACCCAGGTCATGCTGGTGAGGTTATCTCTCAGCTGGCCTGGGAACACCTCGGTATTCCCCCGGATAAGCTGGATGAAGTGGCTGGGGAGAGGGAGGTCTGGTTTTCTCTGCTTAGGCTGCTGCCCCCACAACCCGGCCCTGGATAAATGAGTTTTTCACTTGGCTTGATGTTCTGATTTATCATGGAAAGGATCATGTGATCATCCCTGTCTTCTGTGCACATCCAGTTTTTTCTGTGTTGCTGAGTTGGCCGGTAATTTGGCCACTTTGATATAGTTTGTTTTGCAGCTGAATGATGGCCTGTTTTTACTTGCATTTAGAGCATCTTTGAGCCAGTGTTGTGGTTTTACTGCAACGACTTCCAAATTCAAATGCAAAGAATGTGGACTGCCTGCCAAGACTCCCTGTTTATTTGTTAAACTTGTGTAATAACATTTTTTTTTTCCATGCCAGTTGAGTGAATAGTTCACTTAAATTTGACTAACCAAATATACAACAGTGTGTATAAAATAGGTGTGATTCCTTGAAATATAACCTACTACTTTCCTTGAAGTAAAACCAAAAGTCTTCGTTTCCTTTGTTTCTTTTTCTTTTGTTTTTTGTTTCAGTTCAAATCTATTGTAGTGGTGTGACCAGCCAGAATGATGAAAACTGTGTCACTGTTGAAACATGTTATATATATATATATATATATACACTACTGCTACAATATATATATCTGGTTGAATAAAATCGCTCTACGGTCACATGGTTAATAGACAACAAAATTTTATTGGCTTCAGTTAGTTTTTGTGGATGAAACAGGTGCTTTTCCTTGCAAGTGGCTGTAGCATACATTTGAAGCATGAGTTTTAAAAAGCAGCATTGATAGCATGGGTTTGTATTTGTTTTCAGGCTCGTTGGGTATGATTCAGGGTTTTTTGTCCTTTTTTTTTCTTAGACAATCAGCAGCAGCTCGTATTCAGGAGCTGTTCCGCAGGAGAAAAGAAAGGAGGGAGATGGAGGAGAGTGAGACTCAGAATATAAGGAGACCTTCAGTCAAAATGGTCTACAAAGGCCACCGCAACTCCAGGACAATGGTAAATCTCAAGCTATGCATGTTGTATTAGTCTGGTGTGAACTGATGTAACAGCTAAGCCAATAAACCACTGGCATTGATATAGAGTGGTCTAACTGTTCCTATCAGACTCATTGAAATTAAATGAGTTTAATCCCCAAAATACTGAATGATCCCTTTAACTGTGTCCAGATAAAGGAGTCGTGTTTCTGGGGCAACAACTTTGTGATGAGTGGCTCAGACTGCGGGCACATCTTCATCTGGGACAGACACACTGCAGAGCACCTCATGCTACTTGAAGCCGACAACCACGTGGTCAACTGCCTGCAGCCGCACCCTTACGACCCCAGTGAGTCCCATTACAGCTTTGATACGGATGTCCTGCCTGGTCCTGGACGATGTTTCCTCACGTGTCAAAGTTTTCATTTCCTGCTCTGTTTCAGTTCTGGCTTCTTCAGGGATAGACTATGATATCAAGATTTGGTCACCACTGGAAGAATCGCCATCTTTCAACAGAGTCCTTGCTGAGGAGGTAGAGTGAATCCACCAAAATGCAAGACAGCAGCAACAACAGCCAAACTGATGACACAAAGTGTGAAGAGAGGTGTAGAAAGAAACACAGTCCTGCACATAGCCCCCGGTAAAACCTTTCTTCTTCTCTTCCCTTTAAGGTCATAACTCGGAACGAGCTGATGTTGGAGGAAACGAGAAACACGATCACAGTCCCGGCCTCTTTCATGCTCCGAATGTTGGCCTCCCTCAATCACATCAGATCGGGTAAACACAAACACATGTAGCACTGGGTTTTGTTTTGTTTTACAGCACAGGACCAACACACATCTGTGTGTAGAAACTTGTGCATCTCTCTCCGTCTCCCTCTTTTTAATATCTGCTTTTTCCTCCTCGCAGATCGGCTAGAAGGCGATCGCTCCGAAGGCTCAGGCCAGGAAAACGAAGACGAGCAGTAGCCAGCTTAAATTTTATTTTAAAATAAACACTATTTCTTCTTGCTGTATAGCACTTGAAAAATACCTGAGATTTGTACAAGTATAGTGTAGAAAACTTCCTTTTGAATATTAGTGTAATTTCTAGCCCCTTGAGTTTTTTAAGATGACTTTCTTACAATGTCTGTATAAGGATAAACTACATTTGTGTGAATGTAAAGGCAAGGACGTCAGTATATATATATATATATATATATATATATATATATAATATTAAAAAATAATATTAAGTGTGAGAAACGTGGCGACTGGTGTGAAAGGTTAAGTGCAATATTATTTTGTTAGGAGACGGTGAGCTTTGATCAGTGTTAACGTTTGACGTTTTTAAAATTGTAGCACAACGCTGAGAAATGTTGGTGTGCTGCTCCGGCAGTTCCGCATGTGAATACAGACAAAGTAAAACACGGATGCTTTAATTTTGTTGTTGGAGGGGGGGAGGGGGGGGAGACAAGGCTGTGGATCTTCTCCCCAAAAATACAATGTTTTACAAAACTTGGAAAAAAAAAATAAAGCCGAATGGTATCTCAAACATGATCTGCACTTGGGTTTGAAACCTTTTGTAATAAACTAATGAACTGAAAGTCTCACCTAAATGGAAAATTTAGATTAAGAATTCAACTTCAGTAACAGATGCAGCTACGGACAGATGCTGATAAGACACCATGGGTGTACAGAGCGGCTCATCTTAGCTCTAGTTTAAGGTTTAATATAGGTTAAACCTGTTCTCCGACTTCACAGCTGCTCTTAGTCCAAACCCAGTTTACAGGGTTTTCATACTTGGAAAAATATTGAACCTCTTCTTGAGTCATTTTGCCTCCTTACAGGTGATGAACTGTCAGGACACTGAAAACATCTGCATTTTGTTTATTTGGAGTCAGCTAATTTACCTCTGTTACATCTTTAGTCACATGGCTTTCCGAAAATATTCATCTGAAGAAAAAAAATCTTCAGATTTGGAGTATCATCTTTCAGTCTTTTTATTTTTATTTTATGCAGTTAAGATACTGAAAAAGTCAGCATCACCTGCAGGTGTTGCTGACTTTGCTTTTCACGTTCTTTAAAAAAAAAAAAAACAGTCAGTGCTGTGACTCAGTAACAGGACACAAACTGGTGGCAGATGGACGTTCTGGTTTGCGATTCAGCTTCAGCTCTCACTCACAGCAGACAAAGAATTCAGACAAGATTTTATGTAAAACCAAAAAATCTTTAATGCAAATGTTTGTATTAATACTTACTGTATAATGAAAATCAAAAGGTTACATCACTTCTCAGGTGTATATCTTTCTCTTACAAACAGACCATGACATGAAAAAATACGAGGTAAGACTGAAGCACCAACACTGGGCTCTACATATTTAAAAATCTCTACTAAATCTCTAATACTGGGAGTGCTGGAGTGTATAAACTGGGATACAGCCCAGTGTACCAATGAATATTCCTTTAGCTCAGGTTTCCTCTGATTCAACACTAACAGAAACAACTGATTCTGGACTTCATTTTCCCACGAGACCCTTTTATCATCTCATTTGGTCTTCACTGCTAATAAACTGCAGCATATCACCTTCTCAGACACGCCATGAGAGTACACATTGTATGTTCAAGTGCAACTACTGTTTGTCCACAGTTGCACATAATCATGAAATGCTGCAAATCCAGCTGTGCTTACAGCAGGAACCTTATATTACAGATGTTGGCCAACAGTTTCCGTGTTCTGTGCACCAAATCCCAAGATGAACAATTTTCCGCATTAACCTCTTACTTGCAACAGTGTTGCATTTTACTGTTACATATTTTATGTTCTCTCTAGATTTCACCTGCTGACTGAAGCAGGCGGTACTCACATGGCAAGAAATGTATAACACATGAAACGCTTTGTTTTATGTGAGCGTCCACAGAGCCTGAAGCAGAAAGTCCAACTTAACAGAGAAAGCTGAGAAACACCATTGTGATTATCATTAACTCCTCCTGGGGTTTTAGGTTTTGCTGAGCCAGCTAATGCTGTCTGGTTGTGTTGTACTTTGTAGTATACCCTTCTGGACTCCAGTACATAAATATTGTAAACTGTTTCACTGCAAGACAACTTCTTTAACAGTCCACCAATTTCCTAAGTTTAATCATTCCTATGCACTGGGATAGAAGGCTGGAATAACTTTCACATTTACACCTGCCGGTAATCTTGTGATTTCAACCTTCAATGCTGACCTGCTGCAGGAGGAAAAGCACAGGTGTTACTGGTAAAACTAACAATGACTCTGCTCCATTCACTGTCCCTGTAAGTCATGACTGTAAACACACTGTTGTGTTACACTGATAGCAGCTAATCTAGCATGTTTTTAATATGGTGAGGTGTACATACTGAAGCAGCTGAATATAATACAGTCGTGGTCATGTCACTGTTTATGCCTGCTTTTTCCTGCTTGAACGCAGCCCTCGGTGAAAGGTGCCTTCTTAAGTCGGCCTGTTGTTTGTGTGCTGCACCATCTGATGACCATCATTACAGAAGGTGTGTTCACTTTTTAGAAACAAGGTATAGTCAGCGTCTGAAGGACGTGCAACACTGTTGTCTGCTCACTTTAAGGTTTCTTGTTTTACACTAAATGCACACCTACACAGGTGCTTCCATTTATTCTGTCTGACCAGACCTCTGCTTAAGCCACACACACACACACACACACACACACACTCTGCAGTTATTGTGATTACCGTCAACAGCAAAGTCAGAAATATGAACTAGAAGCTCTGTTATTTAGTCATAAATGTAACTCAACTCACATGTACCAGATATTATCTGTGGGAAGTCTTTTTAAGCCTTGCAGGAACAAATCTGCAGAAAGTGGTCACATGATCTGAAATCTGGCACAAGTTGTAACCATGGGAATCTTTCCCATCCAAACCTGAATTACTTGAGACCATCATGTACTGATAAAACTGACAAGTGTGCAGGCTGTACCGTGCTAAGGAAACATGGACCTCACAGTCATCATTATCCAGTGAGAGAAAACTCGTGGGGGAGAATGACTGAGTGCAACATTAGGAGAGAAAATTCACCTGAAAAGATCTAAGCTGTCAAAAGATGCTGTCATTTTGCCCACTGAGGCAATTTTTCTTATTAAGCTTATAAACATACAATAACAATATATACTGTAGCAGTAAACAAGTTAATACAATGATCAGATTGTTGAGGTTACAGTAGTTAAGGCTTCCTATTTGATTACGTTAATTCTCAGAGAATTATGTCAAGGCACTGATGCTACGCACTCGGTCCAACATGGCGCGAATGAATAATGTGCCGCCTTCTTTCTGTTTACTAAAAATTTCAAGTAAGGAGTATCCATGTAGAAACAGAGCACACTTCATCAGCTGTACCACAGAGCTCTTTAACAGAGTTAAGAGTGGGAAACCCTTTAAAGGAGAGTTCAGTCCAAAAAGTGGACCTGCTGTGTTCAGGCGGGTTTCTCCTCCAAATCCTGCTCCTCTTCACCTCTGTCATCTTTGACAATCCCCTCATCGATACTTTCCAGCCTCAGTCTCTGACCGTCCAGGTATCTGGGTCTTGGCGCAGCCCTCGTTGTAAAGAGCCCCCCCGGCAGAGTCAAACCTTCTCCAAACAGGGCGAGCTTGGCGTCGCTCTCTATGGCTTTCGCCAAGCAGGAGGCAAACGTGTCCAGAGATTTGTGCACCTCTGCGTGGACCTGGACTGAAGATGTGTTTTCAGCTGGGGAAATAACCAGATGTTAAAATGTCAGTGAAGACTACGATGCAATTGCTACAGTAAACAAATCTCATGACTGCTGTGCTTTTCTTTTCTATTTTTGTCGTCATTTGCTGACCATAAGCGTATCGTGTGACGCTTGAGGTATTTCCTCCTGTTCTCTAATCTTCTGTGGAGGCAGGAAATGAATGACAGATACCTTTGGAATGCTCCACCTGGTCTTCAAAGGTGACCGAGCTCCTCCTCTTCCCGGACGGAGCCCCATGGTGCTGTGCGAGGGAGGAGCCATCTGTGGAGAAGTTATCCAATAGCATCACATCTGTGCCTGTGTGGGAAAACAGAGAGGACCTTAGAGATTTCAGGGAAGTTACAGGGCACGCCATCTTCATACCATATGGCTAGAAATGTACACAAAAAGGTGGATCATAAGGCATTGGTTTGTGTTGAACATGACACTACTTGCCCTTCCTACAGGATCAGTTAAAAACATGAGCTGTAAAACAGAAAGGCTGTGAGGTCAGGAAGCCTTTCCAACCTCATGTTTACAGCTCTGTAAGAAACTGTAAGAAAGAAGGAAATAACTTCTAGAAAACCAGGTGAAATCAGGAATGGCATTAAATAAAAAAAGACAAATTTACTAATTAGAGATTTTTTAAGAGAGGTCTTTAAAAAAAAAAAAAAAGGTTTAAAGAAAATGTGCTACTTTTCTCTGCTTTATATGACTAAGTATAAATTTGGAATCAGTTAAAGCTGGACGAGGCAGCATGTTTTTATCATTACTGGACAAAAGGTCCACAGTACCCCTGAGTATACTGGTAAATGAAACAGTATTTATATAGTGCTTTTCTAGAGTAAAAAATCTTTGGGTTTAAAAAAAAAAAGAGACCAGGTGGTGAATGAATCTCACCTGGGTTTGCAGAACTTCAATCCTATTTGGAGCCAAACATCAGCACTGATTCAATGTTCGGGATATGCAAATGTCCATAGAACAGAGCTGCAAGAGAGGGCTGTCCTACCAAATTCTGGTGTCTTTTTTTTTTTTTTTAATTGCCTTTTTCTGCAGCTTTCTGCAGTTTCAGCTCATGTCAGCTGGTGACCATGTGACAACATCGCATGTTTACGCAAACTCAACTGCAGCTAAACTGACTGCTTGATTAGCTGTCAAATGTTGGTGATTCTTTTAGCACATGTTTTGGAAACAAAAAGGCAAGTACTCTCAGTATTAAGATGATTATCTTCAGTTTTTTAAAGATTAGTCAGTAATCTGTAAACTTAAGCAGATTATGATGGTCAGTTTTACATTTGAACTTTTCAGATTTAGTCTGCTACAAAACAATTTCCCTGTGAGGATTATCAATATTATCCCACTCCCTGAAAAAACAAACAAAAAAACACAATACAAAACTGCATATGTTTGTAGACATAATATCTCACAATGCAGTGCAAAAAGAACACAGAGTAGCTGCTCAAAGATCAAAAACGTCAAACTAATTGTGGTGAATGGCATTTCTAGATGATTTCAGAAAAGTAATGCAATTAAAGTAATTATATTTTCCCCATTTCTTTTCCTGTGTCCATCTTACACGAGTCCTGAGTGAAACTGAATCCAGTATCTCCTGTGCTGCTCCCTGGGGCCAACAGCTGTCCTCCACCAGCAAGTATGGCAGTCAGATGTGGGGACATCCCCAAGTCTGAAACACACACACACACACACACACACACACAAGTACTCATGTAATCGTCACACTTTACAGGAATGTAAATCTAAACCAGCCACACACATTTACTAAAGATAAAACCTGATAATGCAACACACACACATATCTGCATGACAGAGTGTCACGGCTGTTGTCCCACCTGTGATTCTGTTGGAGATGCTGAAGAGGCGGGATGTCCTATGGCGCGTGGCGAACGACTCTCTGTAGTAGCGATCTCCAAAGCACATGCCCAGCAGCTCCTTCCTCACTGTTTTATTCCACACGCCGTAGATGAGCGGGTGGCATACGGCGCTGCAGAAAGAAAACCATGCTACCAGAGTCTCCAGCCACTGAAACACACTGCCCTGCCCCCACAAAGCCTCAGTGCACACCACCCCAACATAAGGCCCCCAGGTCATGAGGAAGGTGCCAATCACCACTAAGATGGTGACCAAGGCCTTGCATTGACTCCCTGCGTATACAAGGCTCCGCCGACTTCCATTAGAGGAAGTTGAGGTGCTCGAGTTCTTGCGCCCATTCCTCTGGGCTCCAGTGGAGTCGTCCTGGGCTACAACAACAGTCCCGCAGTGAACTTTGCGGGCTTTCATGCGGGCTACGCGGAAAATCACACCGTAACACGCCAGCATGACAAAGAAGGGGGGGAGGACGCACCAGGTGACCCAGAAGGCCGTGTAGCTCGGATCTCTGTGCCACGATGCCACACATGTCCACTTAAAGCAGTCGAACTCAAAAGAGGACCATCCGAACAGTGGAGGCAGGCAGCCCACCAGCGAGTGCAACCACACATAGGCGATGACGACAACCGCCCGGTTCCCTGTGATCTTCACGGGGTAGATCATCGGGTAGAGAACGGCGTAGTACCTGTTGTGAAGAGAGACAAGCACAGTGAACAAATCTGCACAACGGGAACTCAACACCGTCCTCAAGGGAGACTTCTGATCAGAGTAACACAGAGGCTGCTCAGACTGGAGTCAGTGATACATAAGCTAAAAGCTGTACTTTTCTCCCCCCGACAATGCTGTGAAATGTTTTCCTAAAAGCTGCAAACAGAACAGAACGGACGAGCTTGGCAGGAGAACAAAAACAGGCTCTGTAATCTAAAATTCCCAAAGGTGCTGACAGTAATTAGGAGAGCAGTGAGAACAGCAGGGACTGTACGCTACAGAGAAAACTGACAGTAGCTCTGTGATACCCGACATGATTAACACATTATTCAGCTGCAGTGGTTTAAAAGTAAATCTAGAGAATCTGAAAGGATGTGCATGTGGATAAGATGTTTTATTAAGTGCTGAAACTAAGTGTTAATTTCAATAGTCATTCAACTGTCGATTATTGTTCTGAATATTAGATTAATGATTTCAGGGGTTTTCTAGCATTTAGAAAAACAGCAGAACAGCTGTTAACAATTTCCTGGAGTCCCAAAGGTGTCTCCTAATTGCATGATTTGAAGAACAAACAATCCACAAGCCAAAGAATTTAAATTTGCAATCAAACAAAACATGAAAACACAAAAATCCTCACAATCGAGGAATGTTTGATGGCCAAATAATGGGACTGGATGGACATTTTCTGAGATGATTCCCTACATTTTTGATAACGTAAATTAATTAAGAATTTTCCACATTTTAAAGTGTCTGACTGACCATTTAAGTTTGTGTTTACACAAAGGAGTTATACAAAATGTTGGCAAAATACAACAGTCTAAAAATTGGAACCAGAAAATGAAAAATAAGCCAAAAAAAACGGCATTGAAAGTTATTGGTGTGTAAAATGCACTCAATCAGGAAAAAACAAAACAAAACAAAAAACATCTTTACAGTCTCAAATTTCTTTTGCAGTTATGAAGAAAAACCTGGCTTATTTTAGGCAAATTAAAAGAGAGATAAATGAACTAAATATGAGTAAAAAACAAAAAACAATTTATCACAACTTTGTCTTGGTTTGGTCCAGCTTCATCATGTAAATTAACACAACATTTCATGTTTTGGCTTATTTAACACAGCAATTTCCCAACTTTTGGGATAAATTAATAATATTCTATCTTATCTTAAAATACTTGCCCAGCACCAAACTATAAACAGGCTGTAAAGATTCTAAATGGTCAATTTAGTGATGCATTTATTTGGCAGAAACCAAAACTGAGCTAAAATTACTCTATTTGAATGAACCATATGTCTAAATAATGCTAGTGTTTAAACATTTGCTTCTTTTGATTTGCCAAGTTAGATGCTGGAATTAATGGGCTACAAACATAATCTGGCACTAACCTGTCAATAGCAATAGCTCCCAGGGTGAGCATGCTGGCAGAGCTGATGAGGAGGTAGAGTAGGGCAGTGAAGTTGCACCACACCACCCCAAACACCCACTCTCTCTTTGCCGAGCTCACAGCCACAAACGGCAGCACCAGCACAGACAGCAGCAGGTTGGACAGAGTCAGACTGAACACAAACTTGTTGCTGGGTGTGAGCAGGTAAGGCCTGCGATAAAGGGTCACCACAATCAGCAGGTTCCCCAGGCAGGCGAGCAGCGTGATGGTGACGATGGAGACTGACTCCAGGGCAGCCAGACCCTCGCTATTCCCCACCGTGGTGCAGTTCCTACTGGTGTTCATGGTGAGAAACTGGGCCACTGGACCGCTGAAGGAATGGGGGGAGACTGCTAAAAAGGAAGAATTAACAGAAAATTACCAAACACTGAAAGTATTTTTTTTTTCCTATCAATTGCATTTGAGATATCCATTTGACAAAAAGTCATGAAAAATGTCAACCTAGGGTTTATCAGTCCAGCTACAATGAATATGAAGAGGTTAAACACATAATAAAGCTGCTGATGAGTCACTTAACACTTGTATTGCTTACTGTAATGGAAAATTTGTGTTTCAACTCATCTAACCTCTGTGTACTATTGGTATATAATTGTAACTTTCTTGTACAAAGGCTGAGTGTGCAGAAACAACTGTAAGCTGGGTTCAAGGTCATTATGGACTTTGTGTCTTCATTATCAGGGTGGTGCCTACACGATGGTGAGAACTGAACTCCCTACAGCTGAACAAAGATTATATCCAAACAATGGTTGTGTGTCAGTGCTGGTGCAGAAGATGTTGATAATGTTTTTGATCCCTTTACAAAAGTTTCTTTCAATAAATCTCAGAAATCCAGTTTAATTTCAATGCTCAGTTCATTTTTCCACAACACTTACTTTATAGTAGTTACAGACACATTGCCATGAGTATTGGATGATGTATTAGTGCATCCCTACTATAATGTAGTCACAGCTTTGTTGACTGCTGTCTGCCTTCTCCTCACTGGAGGCTTGCCACGTGCCTGTCTGCTTTAAAACCGCTACCATTGTTCCTGTCCCCAAGAAGCCAAGGATCACTGGACTAAATGACTACAGACCTGTGGCACTGACTTCTGTGGTCATGAAGTCATTTGAGCGTCTGGTGCTGTCCCACCTCAAGTCCCTCACAGCCCCCCTTCTGGACCCCCTGCAGTTTGCCTACAGAGCCAACAGGTCTGTGGACGACGCCATCAACCTGACTCTGCACTTCATCCTACAGCATCTGGACTCCCAGGGAACCTACGCCAGGATCCTGTTTGTGGACTTCAGCTCTGCCTTCAACACCATCATCCCTGATCTCCTCCAAGACAAGCTGTCCCAGATGAACGTGCCAGATCCCATCTGCAGGTGGATCATTGACTTCCTGATGAACAGGAAGCAGCACGTGAGGCTGGGGAAGAATGTCTCGGACTCCCGGACCATCAGCACTGGCACTCCTCAGGGCTGTGTCCTCTCTCCTCTGCTCTTCTCCCTGTATACCAACTGCTGCACCTCTGACCACCAGTCTGTCAAGCTTATTAAGTTTGCAGACGACATGACTCTCATCGGACTCATCTCAGATGGGGACGAGTCGGCCTACAGGATGGAGGTCAAACGTCTGGTGTCCTGGTGCAGCCACAATAACCTGGTACTGAACGCCCAGAAGACAGTGGAGATTATAGTGGACTTTAGGAAGCACACAGCCCCTCTACCCTCCATCATCCTGACTGACACCCCCATCACCACAGTGGACTCTTTTCGCTTCCTGGGAACTACCATCACCCAGGACCTCAAGTGGGAGCCCACCATCACCTCTGTCATCAAAAAGGCCCAGCAGAGGATGTACTTCCTGCGGCAGTTGAAGAAATTCAACTTGCCAGCAAGGACCATGGTGCAGTTCTATACTGCCATCATTGAGTCCATCCTCACCTCCTCCATCACTGTGTGGTACGCTGGAGCCACCACTAGGGACAAACAGAGACTACAGCGCGTTGTGCACTCTGCTGAGAAGGTGATTGGCTGTAACCTCCCATCTCTCCAGGACCTGTACACCTCCAGGACACTGGGGCGTGCAGGTCGGATCACAGCCGACCACTCTCACCCTGGGCACAGACTTTTTGACCCTCTCCCCTCAGGCAGGAGGCTACGGTCCATACGGACCAGAACCTCCCGCCATAAGAACAGTTTCTTCCCCTCTGCTGTTGGACTCATGAACAATTACCCTAAGACTGTTACCACCACCCTCCACAAACGCTGATGACCCTATGTCTATGCACCTGTCTGATTGCACTGATGTACATATTAGTGGAATATAGTCTACATTCTTTTATCTTTTAATTAGTCTCTGCACTGTATATTTTGTAATTTTGTAATATTGTGCTATAGTTATAGCTCTAATATCTCTGTATATTTGCAATTTGTATACTTGTATATTGTCTTATAGTTTTTATACTTATTTGTTTTTTTCTGTAAGCACGAAGTACCGCAGCAATTTCCTAATGCTGTGAACCTGTTCACCCATATGGCAATAAAAACCTTCTGATTCTGATTCTGATTCTGATTCTTCTGGCATTTACCAGTGATAGCAGCCAATGGTTACACTATATTGCTAAAATTATTTGCTCTGCCTTCACACGCATCTGAACTCGAGTGACCTCCCATTCTTAATCCATAGGGTTTAATATGATGATACCCCATCCTTTGCAGCTATAACAGCTTCAACTCTTCTGGGAAAGCTTTCCACAAGATTTAAGTGTGTTTATGGGAATTTTTGCTCATTATCCCAGAAGCACATTTGTGAGGTCAGACAGTGATGTTGAACGAGAAGGCCTGGCTCACAGGCCACTAATTCAAATGTGTTCTGCCAGGTTGAGGTCAAGACTCTGTGTAGTCCAGTCAAGTTCTTCCACACCAAACTCGCTCATCAATGTCTTTATAGAACCTGCTTTGTGCACTGGTGTGCAGTCATGTTGGAACCGAAAAGGGGCCATCCCCAAACTGTTCCCACAAAGTTGGGAGTGTGAAATTGTCCAAAATGTCTCGGAGAGCACGTCTCCACTGCTCTAGTGTCCAGTGGCGGTGTGCTTTACACCACTGCATCTGGTGCTTTGCATTGTTCTTGGTGATGTAAGGCTTGGATGCAGCTGCTCAGCCATGGAAACCCATTTTAATGAAGTTCTCTCTGCACTATTCTTGAGCTAATCTGAAGGCCATATGAAGTTTGGAGGTCTGTAGTGATTGGCTCTGTAGAAATCTGGTGACCTCTGCGTGTTGCGTGTCAGAACCCGCTGACCCCACTCTGATTTTATGTGGCCTACTACTTTGTGGTTGAGTTGTTGTCATTCCCAATCGCTTCCACTTTGTTGTAATACCACTAACAGCTGACTGTGGAATATTTAGTAGTGAGGAAATTTCAAGACTGGACTTAGTGGCATCCTATCACGGTACCACGCTGGAATTTACTAAGACCCTGAAAGCAATCCATTCTTTCACAAATGTTTGTAGAAGCAGGCTGCATGCCTAGGTGCTTGGATTTATACACCTGTGGCCATGGAAGTGACTGGAACGCCTGAATTCAATGATTTGGATGAGTGAGTTAATACTTCTGCTTTGGTGAAATAGCGAATGGTACTGTGATAAGCTGAAAGCCTTTACAACTATAAATTTTTATGAGAATTTCTTTATGTCCTTGGGACAAACAGGAGAAAAAGAAAAACTGGTCTGTGTCAGTTCTGTGTTAATTAACAATATCGGCCAGGTTGAGTGGTAAATGCCTATATCAATAAATGACTACCACTTATTGAATACTAAATAATGGGAATACTAAATAACCAAGGCTTTAAGTGGAGTGGCACAGACACTTTGCAGGTTAAGGTTTCAAGCACACGAGTAAATGTTTACAGACTACAAAGCATTAGATAAAACTAACACACGTTACTTTACCTCTTACCACCATAAACTGATTTTTATGCGTTTATGTACTAGCAAAATACCTCTACTAATGTACAGAAATAACTCCAGCTAAAGTTTTCTGTAACTTTACTTATTCGACTAAAGGATTGAACCCCGAATTTTACTAAGTTGAGAGACTGTCTACAGCCATGATGCCAAATTCACCGCTTTCAGGGATAAACAGCCTGCGGTCACAGTTTCAGCCTTTAAGTGGTGTAAAGCGTTGCACATTGTTATATCTCACCACTTTGTTTCCTGGTAAATGTTAACCCCCCTTTTTTATGGAATGGAAGTAAAAGAAGATAACCGCGTGTGCTTTCTGTGCCGATAAATGCAAATGTGTAGGTGCAACACCGTGAGTTAGCGGTAACGCTAACGCTAGCCAAAACAACTACCGTTAGTTAGCCAAGTTTAGCTGAAACTTTCCCCCATTGTCCCCCACCTAAAACGCGGCTTTTTTTTTTTTTTTACCTGCTTCGGCTCAGCGCTGCGGCTCCACATTTTCACTCTCAACTGTGGCAAAACGTCCATCTTTACTCGTCTGTTTCCACGCTACAGTGCCAGCGGAGAGACTCGAGACAGAAAAATCCCTGAAACCCAGCCGACATTGTTAACTCTGGGAACTTCTGTCTCGCCTCAGCCGAGTTACAAACGGCCAACTGCGGCTGCAATGGCGTCCTCCGCCTCATCATCCCCATCCGCCTCCCACCTCAGCTTCGACTCCCTCCCCGAGCAGCCTCCTTCAGTCTGTGGGTGGTCGCTGAGGAACATTGTCTTGCTTACATATTGCCATTGCCACAGCCAGCATTATTTCACCGCGGTCAGCGTGTGGAGCTTTTTGCGTTTGATCAAATTGTCACGACACTACAAGTGCCGAACAACTATAAAAGTGCATTTTATTCACTCCTGAATGCAGCGCGCACTGTGCGCGTTTGCAGTCGTGTTTACAAAGCCATGTGAGTGTATGCGTGAGTGTTTATTTGATGACAGGCTGGCTTGTTTAAGAATGAATTAACCGAGCTGCAGCGTTTTATCCGGCCGGACCACCCACATAGATCATAGCTTCCCGCACTAACACGTAAACTGGCCTCATCCAATCAGAGAACTGGAGACTTTAATAACTACTCCGTCCGACAGGGGGCGCACTCAAACAATAACATCCCAAATCAATCCCTGACGGTGAGTATTTTTTATTCTGGCTTAAGTAGTATAAACATATACGAATACATAAAACCTACACAAATGACAGCTTTTGTGCTGCTTTTTACATGCTCTAATTAAAGAAATGCCTAACCTAACCATGTGGGAATGACATTTTACGGGTGAAAAATTAAAATATCTGACTGAAAATCTTATTAAAATCTCCACCCACATATGCTTATTTGGTCGACATTAGCTGATGTGAAACTAACATGCTTTGTTTTTGTTAGTGTACAGTAAGGTTCTGAAAATAACCTGTTAATGTATGTCATAATCTTTAGTCCTGCAGTGTTACGGCAGTGTAATAGTGTGACTCTGAATAAAATCTGGAAATGCTATATATGTATATTTTTCTTTATTTTTTTCTGTGACTGTTAAGTTTAATTTGTATTCTGTCTGTCTGGGGATTTAACCCACGTGTGCATATAGTTAGGTCCATAATTGCTGGACAGTTTTTGTAGTTCGCCTCCATCTAAATACCACAGAAAAACAACATCTAACCAAGTCGAGGACACTGGAAGAGGCAGGGGTATCATTGTCAAGGTTTACATAAAAAGAAGCCTTCATGAATGGAAATACAGAGTTTACGACAAGTTGCAAACCACTGGTTGCATTCAAGGGCAGGAAGGCCAGATTACACTTTGCCAGAAAACATCTATAAGTGCCTGCACAGTTCTAGAGGGGGAAAAAAAAAACATTTGGAAAAATGAAACCAAGACTAAATCATACTAGAATGGTGGGGAGAGAAAAGTATGGAGCAAAGAAACAACTCATGACCTGAAGCTTACCACATCACAAAAATGTCTACAATTCCTAAAAGGTTAATGCAAAATCTTTGTAAAGCCCCTTGAATTAAAGGTGAAAGTCTGCACTTCAATCACATTGTTTGATTTAAAATCCACTGGTGGTGTATAGAAGCAACACTACAAAAACTGTCTTCGTCCATCAAATTATGGACCTAACTGTATGCATAGACCAGGGAGTGAACATCTGAAATATTATGTAGTTTTTTATTTTTTTTATTAAACAACACATCTATATAACTGGTTTATTACAAATTCTAGATATGTAACAAACATTTACCAAAAAAAAAAAAAAATCAGTGGACACTTGTCCACATCACCAAAGCTTCATGGCAGCTGTGCAGACACATCACACCACAGTGAAATGAGTAAGAACATCTAATGTTTAAAAAAAAAAAAGATCTGCCAAATCAAACATGTGGAGTTGCCTGCTGCGGTGACTCCTTGTGAATATGAGAGCATCTGAAAGTAGCTTTATTTTTACTTTCCCAGTTTTGCAGGTCTCTGCATCACAGGTTAAGACACAACATACACCAGTCAGCCAAACAATTTAAGTGAATAACTCATAATAAAATGCTGGACTGCTGGGAATCCCCGGGTTCTCTAAATTTGCCATTCACTTTAGCACACAGACCGACCACACCTGAAAAGACCAAGCATGCCCCACGCTCCCACAAGCTCCATCCTCCATTTCAAACATGACAGAATGGCAACAGTCGGGGCGCCTGGGTGGCTTAGTGGTGAAGCCAGCGACCACATACACATGCCGCGTTGCGGTGCAGGCTCGCGTCCCGGCCCGTCGCCAATTTGCCCACGTGTCTTCCCCTGTATCTTTCCCCATTTCCTGTCTCTCTCCACTGTCCATAAAAGCCGCTGTGGCCAAAAATGCAAAAAAAAAAAAAAAAAAAAAAAAAGAATAGCAACAGTTTCCTTTGAAGTCGTCCCATGCCATTGATTATTCAGGAAGTGAGTTAAGCACTTAGTTACTTTATCAAAGAGTGAAATGTGACAGTGAACTGAAAAGAAAAGAAAAAAATTCCTGCTGCAAAAACACCTGCAGTGGGACTGTCATACAATGTAACAGACAAGCTTAATCCCTCTTAATAACTCATGTTAAAACTTCAGCATGGGGATCTGTGGAGCGTAGTCAGTCAGAAGAGAAACCACGAGGCCCTGAAAAAGAAGGCACTTCTGATGATCAGTAGAAAGAAAATGAAACTTAAAATAAACTCGTTTATATAAAACAGCACATTACGTATTAGCCTTTGAGCAGGTTACCCACCATGATTGTCCATTTTCTATTCTCTGCCTCCTGAAAGACGAGCGAGCGGGATGAGTAGAACACCTGGTCATCCACCTCCTCCATTTTCCGAGGGAGACAATGCAGGAAGGTCCAGTCTGGCTTGGCCACACTTCCTGTCTGCAATGGAGGAGTGCAAAAAAAAAACACAAATGCAATTTCAACAGTGTGGAAACACACTCGGTGGCACAATAAAGAAAAATGTCCAACTTCCTCAAAAACTCAATGTGTCTAAAAGCAGGTAAAAAGGTGAAAATTAAAGTAATGTCGTTCTTTACCTGCATAGAAATCTGGTAACCATGGAAGTCCTTGAGCCTCTTTTTCTTCTCCTCTTCCTGTCCCATGCTTACCCAGGTGTCAGTGACCAAAACATTGCTGTCATGGGCAGCCTCCATGGGGTCAGAGGTCAACACAAGCTGGGTACCATGCTGAGACACAATGTAATATTATTTATTAACAAGAATCCAGACAGGATATTTGAAACTAGAAGTCATCCATTAATATTAATGGCACATTTAGAGAACTTCACCTGTTTGGAGAGCCTCTTTGCCTCTTCAGTAATGCTCTTTTCTGGCTCATAGCCCTGAGGACAAAGATATGGCTTCATCTTACCGACACATAAAGTGCAGAAATAAGAAGCTCAAGGCTGACTGCCTGCATCTAACCTCAAACTACAAAAACAGAAATGATACAAAGACCAGCGTAAGAGAGAGATCATAAGCATGGAATAGTGCAACAAGAAGCCAACTTTTGGTGTAGCAATCTTAAGATGAACTCCGAGTTTGGCTGCGGTCATCATGAAGGAGTGCAGGACATTGTTGCCATCTCCAATCCAGCTCACTGTTAGGCCACTAAGGGATCCATAATGCTCCTAGAAGGAAAAAAAAAAAAGGTACTGCATCATTATCGTGTTCTGCATTAAAATAAAAAAAAAAAAAAATACAGAAGGGTAAGAGTACCTGTAAGGTGAGGAAGTCAGCCAGAATCTGGATTGGGTGATACAGATCAGACAGTCCATTAATGATGGGGATTGAAGCCTCCGTATCCAGCTCCTCCAGTGTCGAGTGGTTGTTCACACGAGCCAAGATGACATCACAGAGTCCTGAGAGAACCCTGTAGTGAAAGATTACAGGTATTCAGCAACTCTGTGGTTTATATACTGAGCCAAGGGGGCAAATTTAGTTGGGAAAAACTGCTTCTCCTTCAATAATTACACACAGCAATGAAAATCATGAGAAGAGTGCTGTTAAAAAGGTTAAAGCCTGTGATTACTTTAATTTCCTGGGCTAAGCAAACAGCTCACCTGGCTGTGTCTGTGCAACTCTCACTCACTCCCAGGTGGATGTCCTGCGAGGTAAGGAAACAGGGGTGTCCGCCCAGCAAAGCAAAACCTGGAGTTATAATATCAGGGTAACTTCGGTTTCCCTAAGAAAGCTTGAAAAACTGTATTTAAGGCAAATGAGCATGCAAGAATGCATACAGGAGTACACACTGAGGGGAGTGTGAGGGGTGGAGAGGGGAAAAGAGGAGTGCTGATCAGTGTTTTGGTAGGGGCTTTCACTGAAAGTCACATTTCAGCAGTTCTTTTGTGGCCACATTAACAATGACTGCAATGAATGGCATTAGCTTGGCTCCTGTACGAGGATAGTTTTTTTTTTTAATGTTATATAATTTAAATGTTATGTAATTATAGGCTTAAATGACCTTCCATACAGTTAGACACCACAGTGAAAAACACTATAGCTTTCTCACTGCAGGCAAAGCTACATTAGAATGTTCTCATCAATGGAATAAAGTAAGCATTCATACATCTCATCTGTGCAAACTAAGACTGACTTTGGCCTGCAGGGACAAGGCCACATTATTATTCTGTGTAATTGTATGGAATGCCATTTAAGTGAATGTTTATGTATTCGATAAATACATATTTATGTGTGTATAAATACATACATAAATAAAAAAGCTGCCTAAGAAATACATAAATGGCTACAAAGGAAATCCTGGCATGAATAACTGAGGCAATAATTATGGAAAAACTTACAATTCCTGCCACTGGAAAAAACAAACTTTGGGCTATTATCTCAAAATTTCAACTTATTAACTCAAACGTAAGAAAAATTTAAATTTAAATTACTTTAAATTGAGAAAATAACTTTTCAACTTAACTTTTGAGTTAGAGAGTTGAAATTCTGACATAATATCCTGAACTTTTGATTTATGGATGGCAACATTTTTTTTTAAATTTTTGTTTATTTGTTATTCCATTGGCATAAATAAGCTTCCATATACATATTATGGAAGCTTGTATCTGCCACTGGAAAAAAAAAAAGCATTTTTTGCCATCCATAGGGCAAAATTTTAGATTATCTTAAAATTTCAACTTGATAACTCAAACATCTGAAAAAAAAAAAACAACTAGAAATTGAGAAAATAACTTTTCAATAAATTTTGAGTTATTAAATTGAAACTTTAATAACTTGAAATTTAAACTTATGGATGGCAAAAAAATGTTTTGTTTTTTAGTGATAGTAAATAATGTTTTCAGTGGCAAACACAAGCTTCCATACATAACTGTACAACTAATTTAACTCAATATTAAATAAATAAGAATGCCCATGACCTAGATTACACTGGCTATGGAAAAAAAAAAATCCCCCAAAATGTTTTCATAAACATTTTTTTTATTTATGGAACAAATTTTATTCATTAATTTGCTTTTATTTAAATTATTTCAGGATTTATTTCATAGCATATCTATTCATTTGTGTACTTATATAATACTGACATACAGTGCATCCTATAACGTGAGCAACGTGTGTGTGTGTGTATATATATATATATATATATATATATATATATATATATATATATATATATTAGGGGTGGGACTCGATTAAAAAAATTAATCGAATTAATTACAAGCTTTGTAATTAATTAATCGAAATTAATCGCATTTTAATCGCATTTCAATATTTGACATGATAAATATTAATTTAAGTTTAGTTGATGAATGAATCAATATACATAAGCTTAAACTTCAAAATTTTGTTTATTTTCCCACCAGTCTACTACACAGACCAACAAAGGGTGGAAGTGCTCCTGTGATAAGCAAACTCCTGAAATTAAAGTTAAGCATCATAACTGGATAGTTTTATTCAACATTAATGTCTCACTTGTTATAGTTGGAAATTAATCATTCTCTCAGCTGTATTCCTTGATGTTGAAATGTGTTATGCTTGTTTTAACAGCTTATTTTGAATTAAAGACTTAAAATTAAACCACAAAAAGGAGAAAAAGTTCGTTCTCCGTTTAACAGCTGCTTTACACAGCTGTGCTTCACACTCACGGTTGCTAGGCGACATGAGCTACGCAGAGGTGACGGCAGCTGATATGAAGGCTAGCTGCTCACTTCCGGCCTTTGTGGTGTTGGTGGGCTGCGAAAGACGTGGGCCGGGTCCTTCGCAGGATGCGGCCCCTAATTTGGACATTGTGCGTCGATATAATCTGTATGCCGGGAACTCGCGCACTGAGAAACGTTACACGGTGCAAAGTGCGATTAAAATGCGTTAAAAATTTTAACGCGTTAATTTCCCCGTAATTAATTAATCGAAATTAACGCGTTAAAGTCCCAGCCCTAATATATATATATATATGCATTATATTCCAAAATGGACACCTGTTTCTGTGGACATTCTTGTTCTGGTGCTCCTCTTCTCAAATATCATGGCAATCGACTTTCCTTGAAGAAGAGGCAGATACTGCAATAGAAATGACTGAATTACACAGAGGTCACAAAGTCCAATAACTGACAAAAATACTGCCGACAGGATTTAACTAAAGTTAAATACCTGTTTTTCATGCTTGATCCGATGCTTGAGGTCCCCTGAGACCCACAGCAGATTCTTGATTTCATCTGAGCTGAAATCTTTAAGTGTGAGACAGCTGCGACCTTTTAGATCCACCGAGCCACGGCAGGCGGCTCCTGCGCTGGAAAAGCAACAAATGCATTATATTTACATTACCCGCAGCCTGCCTCCACGGCTCTTCCTCCACATTTAGGATTTTCTTACCCAAACGCTCGTGTCGAACAGGCGTGCAAAGACTTCAGACACCTGGAGCTCTTTGCAGAAAACAGGCTCAGAGACATCGTGGCACACAGGAAGTCCAATGGGAGCGTAATGCTGTGTGACTATTTCATCAGAGAGAAATAACTTCAGCCTGATCCACACTTTCCCAAACACACGCAGCCAACCGGCCGCGTGGCTCCGCCGACAGGAAGGGGGCGTGGCTTGGATCACAGCTGAAACGTGATTATCGCTGCTTTGAGGTAATTAATTTTAAACGCTGTAAAAAAAAAAAAAAAACGCTGTCAATTTTCATTCACAAAAATTGAAAAATAAAAAAACAAAACAAAACAAAAAACATAAATAATGCAACAACGCCATGCAACAGGCCTCCTGGATAAGCCGCCTCCTGCCTCTCTCTCACCTGTCCTCCTGATCTACCTAGTCAGCAGGGAGCTGCAGTGTGAGGAGGTGTGAGGGAGATAGCGGTGGAGATGACCGGGCAGACTGATGTAGACATACCGGGTGAGTCCTTCTACTTGGAAAGCATATTATAAAGCCCTCAGCTTCATGTATACTTATTTATACCCAGCATGGCCTTTCTTTCGCTCACGATTCCTCACGTGTGTGAGGTAAACCTGATGCTATTTCTGTCGGCCTGCTGCTACTTAAAAGGCTTGGAGATCTGACGGCAGGTTGGGCTGGGATTTAGTGGGCGTTAGTCTCCCAGTGCTGTCCAGAGATGAATCACGTACAGTACGGTGCAAAAGTCTTGAGACACCCCTCATTTCTTTATGTTTTGCTTCCAAGGAGTCAGACTTTACTGTCACTTTTTAAAGCGGTCTTGAGCAATAGTTCTCTAGGCTTTCTGAAGAGTTTTCAGTTGTTCTTTGGAGATTGGCTGCTTTTTCACTCATTTTTAGGCCAGTCCTTGTACCTGACCATGCATGTTTTTGTTTGTTTGTTTGTTTGTTTGAATAAGCCAATGCTCTGCAGTGTGTCCTTAATAATTATGAGGAAACTGGACAAGTGGAGGACAAAAGAAGTGGCAGGCCTAAAAAACATCTATAGGAGATGAACAGTATGTGAAAGTCATGTCCTTAAGAAAGAGGGGGAAAAATCTAGCAAAGACCTGACACAGGACCACAGGGATACATGTGACCCTTCAGCTGAGCCATCTACTGTTCACTGAAGCCTCATCAGAAATGGGCTCAATGGAAAGGTATCTGTCATTCTCAAGGAAGGAAAATGGGTAGAAAAGGCTGAGGTATGCCAAATTATACAAGAACTGGACTGAAAATCAGTGGCATCAGGTCTGATGGAGTGATGAATCCAAATTTGAAATTTTTGGTTCAAATTGTCATGAATCTGTACAGAGGAGGTTGGGAGAGAGGTACAACAGTGAGTGTCTACAGCCATCTGAAAAACATTGTGGAGGCGCTGTCATGGTTTGGGGCTGTGAGAGTTCAGACTGTGTTGAAGAATAAAGGTGGTCATACCAAATATTGACTTTCAAGCTTATTAGAATCATACAAACTTGGTTTTTGGCTTATATACTATATTCTCATGTATGTTTGGACATTTCACTCAACTGCTGCACCTCTTTACCATTTTCATAGCAAAATATAAAGAAATCTGGGGTTGCTCAAGACTTTTGCACAGTACTGTACTTGTCCACTTGTCACCAGAAACAGGAGCCATCTTCACATTTGGAAGGAGCAGCTTCGCTGATAATGTGCCTAGCAAGTTCTGGCTGAAGAATGACCATCCAGAGCATGCATCATGTGGCGGAGAGCACTCTGCTGTCATCACAAGTACGCTGTGTGCATATTTTTGTAATGAAGGCTTACATTATTCACTACTAAGTTTATTTTCTTGCCTGCGCTGCAGAAAATGGGAGGTTGCTGATGTTTGGTGGCAATACTCGGGGCCAGCTGGGGTTGAGATTTAAGCATAGTGCCAGGAAACCAACCTCTGTGAAAGGTGAGTGCATTTCAGTGCAGCTGGACCGTGTTGCACCAAATGAAAGTTATTTTCTGGACTGCTTATTTAATTATTTGGTGTATAAAGCATGAAAAATAACATAGAAAAGCCCACATAACTTGTTTTGTTAGCCTAAACCCCAAGATGTACAGTTTAGTGTCATGAAAGACAAAAAAAAAAAAAGTGAAACTTAAAAGGCAGACAATCAAGAAAATGTGTGACAAATTTGATTTATTTTTAAAGTTGACTAATAACCGAAACAATGAATTGTTAGTCCACTAACAAGTACCCTAATTCTGGTATTTTTAAGCCACTATACTCGCTATAATGGCTATACTTACTTTCCAGCCTTGAAATCTGAGAAGGTGAAGCTTGCAGCTTGTGGGAGAGACCACACAGTTGTTTGCACATGTGAGTTGATGAACACATAGATAATTTAGTGTGACAGATGTTTTCACAAACACTGCAGTCCTCAAAATTATATTATTTCGTATATTTTTAGTTCATGGTAGTGTATACAGTGCAGGAAGCAACCAGGACGGGCAGCTGGGTTTGGGCCACCGCAACAACTCCACATCCTTTCACCCGCTGCACCCCTTCTGCGACCGGGTACCAATCAAAATGCTTTCTGCAGGATGTAACACCTCTGCTGCCTTAACAGGTCTGAACAATGATGATATAATAAGCTCCTCTTCTAGAAAATATGCTCTGGTCATATGTAAAGTGTATATATGTGTGTTGGTAGAGGATGGGAGGCTGTTCATGTGGGGGGACAACTCCATGGGTCAGATTGCCTTAGGAGATGAGGGATTTGCAGCAGAACCCACAGAGGTCAGAGTTGGAGAAGCCATGGTGTGGGTCTCCTGTGGATACAAACACTCAGCTTTTGTGACAGGTACAACGCAGTCCAGCCATTTGAGCCTTAATAATTTTTCATATGGCACTCGCGTCGTTTATTGTGTTGGCTTTGTCCCAGTGCATGGGGATCTCTACACGTTTGGTGAGAGTGCGAATGGAAGACTTGGTCTTCAGGAGGAGCAGCTGGCCAATCACAGAGTCCCTCAGCGGGTGCAAGGAATCCTGGGTCATGTCACCCAGGTGTGCTGTGGAGGGGAGCACACAGTGGTCCTCACAGGTATGTTAACAACATTAAAAAAGAGCAGAAATCACCTGTGAAAGGAGCTGGTTATTCAGTGGTGGAAAAGGTAAGTTTTAAACTTAAGCAAAAGTATCAGTATATCATGATGTGCATTTTCATGTCATTATGGGAAAAAGTAATGAGAAAATGTTGAATTTTTTTATCATGTACTGTATGCATTAATATGTATACAGCATGTTAATGTCAGCTGATCAAAGCAGAGCTAATTTTAACTGTTTTAAATGATGATTGCATTGTGTTTCCTTTAAAAGCTGCAACAGAAATCCACTTTTTTCTGAAACGTTTTAGAAATTATGTGAGAATCTCAAGAAACAGAATAAGTGATCACTGCTCACATGTAGCACAGGCAGAAAGAAGCAGAACATTTACCTCAAAATGGTGCTTGCATACAGCAGTGGAATAAATGCACTATTAGCTGCAGTAAATCAAACGGGTCTCTTTCACTCTGTCTGCTTTGCTGTGCCAGAGAAGGACGTGTACACGTTTGGCAGGGGTCAGTACGGTCAGCTGGGCCATGGGACATTTCTTTTTGAGGTTCATTTGCCAAAACCACTGGAGCACTTTTGTAATAGCAGGGTCAGACACATCGCGTGTGGAGAGAACCACACCGCTGTGATCACAGGTAAGCCATCTTTGAAGGTCACTCCAGTCATTGTGACTTTAAAAATGCTATTGCCTGTTCACCTTTTTACTTGTCCATGCTTGTCCCGTTAAGATTAAGAATCTCTTTTTCAAGGGAGTCCTGGCCAAGATAGGCAGCAACAGAATATAAGTAAAACACTGTTAGAAAAATTACCTAGTTAAAATACATGTTCAAAAACATAAAAAAATAAAAATTTTAAAACATTAATTAAGTGAAACAAGTACAAATTATGGAATCAGCCACAAAGGTCTGCAGTCTCAATTTAAAGGCACTCAGTGAAATGAATTCTGTCAGTTTGATGGATACACTGTGGTCATAAAGGGATGGACGTGGTTAGCAACAATACTCAGGTAGACTGTGGTGCTTAAACAATGCTCAGTCAGGGCCCAAAGTGTGCAAAGAAATTATCCCAAACACCTTTACACTGCCACCAGCAGCCTGAACTGTTGATTCAAGGCAGGACGGATCCATGCTTTCATGTTGTGTACACCAAATTCGGACCCTACCATCTAAATGTGGCAGCAAAAATTGACACTCATCAGCTCCAGTCTTTTTGTCACCAATTTTGGTGAGCCTGTGTGAATTGTAGCCTCAGTTTCCTGTTCTTAGCTGACAGGAGTGGCACCTGGGGTGGTTTTCTGCCACCGTAGTCAGTCTGCTTTAAGATTCAGTGTATTCAGAGTTGCTCTTCTGCATAGCCTGGTTGTCACAAGTGGTTATTTGAGTTATTGTTGCCTTTCTGTCAACTCAAAGCAGTCTGGCCATTCTTCACTGACCTCTGACATCAATGAGACATTTTCACCCAGAGAGCTGCTGCTCACTCGATATTTTCTCTTTTTCAGACCATTCTCTGTAAACCATAGAGATGGTTGCGTGGGAAAATCCCAGTAGATCAGCAGTTTCTGAAATATTCAGACCAACTCGTCTGGCACCAAAGACCGTACATTCAAAATCACTTAAATCACCTTTCTTCCTCATTCTAATGCTCAATTTGAACGTCACCAGGTCGTCTTGACCATGTCTACATGCCTAAATGCAGTGAGTTGTTGCCATATGATTGCCTGCTTAGATATTTGCACTAAGGGACAGTTGAACAGTTGTACCTAACAATGTGGCCAGTGAGTCTGTATTACTGCAGTAAGAAATAACAGTCTTCTTTTGTATATCTTGTTCTTTACTGAAATATCATAAGACATATGGCTTGTTTTAAAAAAACCCACATAAAAAAATCCATCAGTAACAACTCTGTAATCAGGTTAAAAAGTGCAGTGGGGAAAAGGTAAAGAAAACAACTGAAACAACGATGAGAAGATGAGTAATCATTATTCTTTCCATCTCTTCTGGGGATAAACAGACGGTGGTTAATTGGGTGTCACTGAGGTGTTATTTAATCACACAGCAGCCAATCTGGCACTGTGAGGTTCAGCAACTCAAACCTTCTCTAGAATGGATAATGGATAAGCTTCAGCCTTCAGTCTGTATCTGATGCATTTATCCTCCCCCTGCTCCACAGACAGCGGGCTGCTGTATGCGTTTGGTGATGGCCGTCATGGAAAACTGGGGTTAGGGGAGGAGAACTTCACCAACCAGTTCAGCCCGACGCTCTGCACACGTTTCCTTGGATACACTGTTCAGTCAGTAAGTGAAAGTGCTGTGAGGGTGGCTCAGATGAAACAGGTCAGGTTTGATGTCCAGGGTATGTAAGGGGCTTCAAAAAAAACGGCACCATCAATGGAAAAGAAATCTGAGCATTAACCACATATCCAGCCAAGTCTTCACCGATCACAGCAGGAAGAGCAGCTGAGGCTGTGCTCACAACCAGCACCTGGATACTGTCAGCTTTTAAAATGAGTAATGAGCTCTAAATGGATCATGTAAAGTGTCACATCATCTCTCTTGTCTATAGGATTTGCAGGCTTTCTCTTACTTTACAGCTGATTGTTCATAGGGAACTGTGTTGTTAAGTAGTTCAAAGGCACTTCAAGATAAAAATGAAAGTGTCTTCAAAAGAGCTCACTGTAGCCTTGAGGGGGTTCTGTAATTTCCTGTATGTCTGAAGGGAACAGAGTAAAGAGCAGGTGAGCAGACTGAGAGTGAATCAGCTCACAGTAAGAAAGATGTTTTCTCCTGTTAGGTGTCCTGTGGTGGTCATCACATGCTGGTCCTGGCTGCGCCCAGACCAGCAGAGAGCCAAGATGTGGTGCCAGAGAAGGATGTCTTCATCACAGACTATTTTCTGGAGTCAAATTTTACCAAAATTCTCTTAAAGAACAAGTTCATCGATCCAACTCCACTAGCCCCATTCTCAGCCCTCTCAGCCCGGGCACGCCACAGAGACAAAGTGAGAACCTCAGTGTTCATTTTTTATTTTATTTTTTTTTCAAAGATTTTCAAGTACTTTGAGATATCTGAAAATGGGGCATTCACAGGCCTTGAAACACTGTAAATGTTGCTTAGACTGGGTTGTTTAGAGATGATTTAGACTTGTAAATGTTAAATGGACTGTAGGCAAACAACATGGATTTTTTTTTTTTAGCTTTGGTGGAGCTTCAGTAGATATCAGCATCATTTCATGATGAGGAATTGTTTTAGAGAAACATTACAATGAAAATAATTTAATTTCATATAATTGGCCTCTTATGGATTAAACCTTCAGTCTTTAATACCATTTTTCTGCATCCAGTTACAATTATACGGTGCCCCTTCCTGATTTCTTATTTTTTTTTTGCATATTTGTCACACTTACATGTTTCAGATCATTAAAAAAAATCTAAGATAACCTGAGTAAATACAAAATTAAGTTTTTAAATGATGATTTCATGTATTAAGGGAAAAAGGATGTAAACCTACTTGACCCTGTGTGAAAAAGTTATTGCCCCAGAAATGTGATAACTGGTTGGGCCACCATTGGCAGCAAGAACTGCATTTAACTGGCAATGAGTCTTTCATGTTGTTTTGGAGGAACTTTGGCCCACTCTTCTTTGCAGAATTGTTTTAATTCATCCACACTGGAGAGTTTTCAAGCATGAACGGCCTGTTTAAGGTCAAGCCAAAGCATCTCAGTTAGATTTGAGACCAGGCTTTGATGAGGCCACTCCAAAACCTTCATTTTGTTCTTCTGAGCCTATTCAGAGGTGGACTTGCTGGTGTGTCTTGGATCAGTATCCTGCTGCATAACCAAAGTGAGCTTGAGCTTAAAAGCACAAAATGATGGGCAGACATTCTCCTTCAGGATTTTCTGGTAGAGAGCAGAATTCATGGTTCCATCAATTGCAGCAAGTCGTCCTGAAGCAGCAAAGCAGCCCCAGACCATCACACTACCACCACCATGTTTGACTGTTGGTATTATGTTCTGTTTCTGAAATGCTGTGTTAGTTTTATGGGTTCATTTGGGACCTCCTGGATGAGCCGTTGATCCGTTCTTGGAGTAATTTTTGTAGGCCGGCCCCTCCTAGGAAGGTTCACCACTGTTCCAAGTGTTTGTGGATAACGGCTCTCACTGTGTTTCACTGGAGCCCCAAAGTCTTAGAAATTGCTTTGTAACCATTGCCAATCTGATAGATGTCAGTGACTTTGTTTCTCAGATGTCTCTTTAAATCGTGACATTGATGTGTTGCTATTTTATTTAGACAGACAGGTTCTATTTAAGCAATTTTTTGATTATGAAATCATCATTTAAAAACTACATTTTGTATCTCTGTATCAGGAATGGGGCAATTACATTTCCACAGCACTGTATATTATTAGAAATCATACTAATGAGATGGATGACATGTATGTAGTTCCCTCTGGTTCTCTCTCATATTTTTTACTTTGACTAGTGCAACCATGACACAGGTATTAAACTGTATTCAAACTTCTTTTAAACTGAGCTCAGAGAAACCCAGGCAAAGCTCGTCAGTCCTTTTGAGAATTGTAACAACTGTATAACATCAATAGGGGGCAGTGTTGCACCAGACTCCAGCTCTGCGACTGGTTGCTGAAGCTCCGTAGATGCATTTCAAACCTTTAACTCGAGAATCTCATGTCCTGTTTTTCAGGAGAGTTCTGTGGGGATGTTTGGAGAGATGTTTCAGAACCTCCCGCATCTTAACTCTGACTTTCTCAACACATCTTGGCAAACATCCAGAAATGCCCTAACTCTGAAAACACTTTCAAAGGATGCTGCTACCCCTTCATCCTCCCCCAAACCAAAATCAGAAGCAACTGCAAGCCCACTTCTCTCCCCCACATCTCGGTCCATATCCCCTCAGAGCCCGTTGTTAACCTCTAAGGCATCAAGCCCACATTCACAATTGTCAAACTCATTTAAGAGTGAAGTCTCCACCCCTGTTTCCTCTAAATCTAAATGCAAAGATGTCCCTTCTCCCCTGTTATCACCAAAGTCTATAACTAAATTAAACCCCAACAGTCTTGCAGCTACTAAAAAGGCTGCAAAACCTAGACTAAACCGAGCAGCAGCCTCTAAGAATGCCTTAAGTGACAAACTGCCATCTCCTGTGCCACCTAAAGAGCCCTACACCGTGGCTAGACCCCCCAGTCATGTTTCCAGTAAAAATCTACATGAGGAAGAACATCCTGCCTCAACACAAACAGGTACTTGAACCCTATGATTTTAACAAGTGCCAATAAATGTTACAGCCGGCATTTAGTTGATGCTGGAGCGCACGGCTGTTTAACCAAATTTTGTCTGTTTCAGAAAACGTTAAGAGACAAATAATCGCTGAAGATGTGAAAGAGAAAGAAGCTGACTCTGACATTTCACCATATACGGTGAGAGAAGTTATTTTTGATGTCTTATTATGCAATGGTTTCTCTTTGATAGAGCAGATAAATACAGTATAGTCAACAGAGTCTTAAACATAGAGTCAGATGCATGTTATTTTCCTCTTCTGGCTTCTTCTTTCTGGTTTGGATTAAATGCACTCCAGGGTAGGAAGCAGCAACGTAGAACACTCTCTGACTTTTCCAGGAAATGTGCATACATCAGCATATGCACTGTATACGTGTGTGTGTGTGTGTGTGTGTGTGTGTGTGTGTGTGTGTGTGTGTGTGTGTGTGTGTGTGTGTGTGTGTGTGTGTGTAGAAATTGAATTGTTCACTTGGTAAAACACTGAATCGAAATACGAAATTAAATTAGATGTTTTGATCTCTCAGTTTTCTAAATAAATTTCTCTTTTTCCAAGAATATCTGTAATGAATGTCCTCCAGGCAGTTTCACATATTTGGACAGCTTCTGCCAATACACAAATGTGTTTGGGCTCCAGCCTCCAGATACACAAACACACACAGAGATATATGCACACACACACACACGCAGTGCTTTGGAAAAGTTGTCAGGAATCTTGCCACATCTCATCAGTGTTTCCAGAACCAGTGATGAAGCAAGCTGAGAGAATCTCCTGCATTTCTGTGTGCTAAGGGTAACTGTAACATGT
Source organism: Archocentrus centrarchus (assembly GCF_007364275.1). Taxonomy (NCBI): domain Eukaryota; kingdom Metazoa; phylum Chordata; class Actinopteri; order Cichliformes; family Cichlidae; genus Archocentrus; species Archocentrus centrarchus. Next base: position 22,413,080 of record NC_044366.1, on the reverse strand, counting down.
GGTGCCCCCCAGCAGTACTGTCCTCTCCTTGTTGTAGGGGTAAATTTGTGTTGTCACATGTGTGGGGTTTAAGAATGATAGCAAATAATCACCTGAATAGAACGTGTGATATTTTATGAAAATAGTCAATTTAGCACATTCTAGAGAAAGTTTATGAGTTGCTGAACTTGCATTTGAATGCCTCACGGTGCCAGATTGGCTGCTGTGTGATTAAATATACTTCAGTGACACCCAATTAACCACCATCTGTTTATTGTTAGAAGAGATGGAAAAAAATAACGATTCCTCATCTTCTCCATCATCGCTTTAGTTGTTTTCCTTACCTCTCACCTGCGGTACATTTTAATCTGATTATGGATTTGTTGCTCACAGTTTTATTATGTGGGCTAAACAACCCATATGACATAAAGAAGTTTATTACTATCTCCACTAATATACACTCACTGGAAACTTTCTTTGCTAGACCTGTTCAACTGCTAATATTCAGCCAATCACATGGCAGCAGGTCAGTGCGTTTAAGCATGTAGACATGGTCAAGATGACCTGCTAAAGTTCAAACTGAACATCAGAATGGGGATGAAAGGTGATTTAAGTGACTTTAAACATAATATGGTTGTTGGTGTCAGATGGGCTGATGTGAGTATTTTGAGGTAAAAAATACCTTATTGGACTCAGAGGTCAGAGGAGAATGGCCAGATTGGTTCAAGTTGTTGTGTGTTCAGAGATGCAGAAGGGCCTCTCTGAACACACAACACATCAAACCTCGAAGCAGATAAGCTGCAGCAGCTTTGGAGCAACTGAACAACTTAATCACTACAGTCTACCTGAGTGTTGTTGCTGAGCTGTCTGTTTCTTTACACAACAGTGTACCCATCTTCTGATGGCTGCTTCCAGCAGGATAACACACCATGTCACAAAGCTCGGATCATCTCAAACTGGTTTCTTGAACATGACAATGAGTTCACTGTACTTAAATGGCCTCCACAGTCAACAGACCTCAATCTCACAGAACACCTTTTAGATGTGGTGGAACCGTAGATTCTCATCATGGATGTGCAGCCAACAAATCTGCAGCAACTGTGTGATGCTGTCACATCAATATGGACCAAAATCTCTGAGGAATGTTTCCAGAACCTTGTTGAATCTATGCAATGAGGAATTAAGATAGGTTTGAAAAAAGGGGGTCCAACCTAGTACTAGCAAGGTGTGCCTAATAAAGTGTATATTTGATGGGATAGCTTTGTTGTGAGGCCTCATAGCTCTTCCATGCACAAAAGTGGAAGCTGGAGGCAGGGGGAGCAGCAGCAGGGTCTCCCTTCCACAGCAGAGCAGGTGTCAGTGACAAAATGTTGTATCCAGTTAAGTCAGATTCAACATAAAAAGTGGAGTTGTGGTGGGCTGAAAGGCTTGCAGATGTCGGCAGGCTAAAGCAACTTAAATAGCATACCCTCTGGAAGATTTTCTACTTGTCCTGTCTCCCTCCTCTCGCCCCAGTCAGTTACGGCAGATATCTGCCCCTCCCTGAGCCTGGTTCTACTGGAGGTTTCTTCTGGTTAAAAGGGAGTTTTTCCTTTCCACCATCACTGGGCACTTGGTGACAGTGGGGGTTGTTTTGACTGTTGGGTTTTCTCTGTAATGATTGTGTAATTTTGCGTAAGCCATTTCTGGAGGCATTATATTTTCAGAAATGTGATATCTCTTGAAGTCCTTGAGAGAATTTCTCCAATTTTAGCACAAACTTTGAATGGACACTAATTGTTCATGCACACGTACTAAATTCCTTCAAAGTCTTCAATGCCAGTAATTATATGAGTCTGATTTGACATGGATGTAAGCTGCAATACAGCCACAAGGTTATAATTCTATTATATGCCTACACATACACCTACATTTTTAAAACTACAGAAAACATATCCCTAGTAGAGTAGTAGACTACAAGTAGTGTAGGTAGGTAAGATGATATTTAAAGCATTAAAAACACAAAACATTGTACAAATTTCATATGCAGTCATATTGACATACTCTTGTCCGGCAAATGACCTTTTAATGCTGTTTTCACTTTCTTTTTTTTTTATATCTTACTAAATCCGTATGTGATTTGTTACAGGAAAAGAAAAAGGGCAGTGCTTTTAGACAAGCAGCAAAAGAGGCAGAGGCGTTTGCACAGCGGATCCAGACCAATGAGAAGACTGACCCAAAATCCCATAAGGCTTTACCCACAGAACGTCTGAAGCATCCAAGCGCCTTGAAGACAGAAGAGTCTCCACTGAAGAGCTCAAAGAAAAACCACAAAGTGACTTCTAAAGGCAAAGAAAATGTTACCACAGAGTACAGCAACATCAAAACTCCAGAAAAGAGGCAAGCTCAAACGAAGCTCCCCTATTTTAAATCACCAAAGCACGATAAGAGGAAGCTGTCAGAATATAGCCCCAAAACACAACAGACAGATGCACAGATGAGACTGACTGAAGTGAAGGACATGGCAAGGAAAACTAAGAATTTGAAAGAGAGTAATAAACCAGATAAAGATGATAACAGCTCTTTGAAGAAAGGCTTGACGAAGACCCCGAAAAGCGAGGCAAAGAAATCATCTGCTTTAGATGAGAAATCTCCATCTATTAAGGTTAGTAAAGCAAATCAAACAGCCAGTCCAGCTTCTACAGAAAATGCAGCAATCCAGAGTAGAACCACTGACATCAAACGTGTTGAAAAGGTGCATCGGGGGACGGAGCGAGTCAAATCGACTCTAACAAAAGATCAGCACAAGGTTAAATCTGTACAAGGAAAAGGTAAGAGTACAGCAGCGCCAGAAGAAAACACATCTTTTGCTACACCTTTAAAGGCTGAAACTAAGAAATCTCTTGCAAAAAGTACACCTTTGAAAGTTAAGGGGAAATCACAAGAGCTTAAACCAACACCAGTCAAAGATCAAAGCAAATGTGCAGAAAATCCTCTCATTGAAAATGAAAGCAAAGAAAAAGGTGAGGAAAATGAGTTAAATTGTGCCAAGAATGCCTCTCAGAAGATGAAAGGTGGGACTGTGGATAAGCAGAAATTACTGAAAGTGAAGAACAAAAAGGAGGCAAAAGAATCTGACACTGAAAGGAGGACAAAAACAAAACCAGGAGGAGGAGAGGAAGAGGCGATCAAAGATGAGGGGGGTGTTGACTCTGAAAACAAAATGAAGGCTAAACCAAAAAGTAAGAAGACTGAAGCTTCCAGGCTGTTGTCATCACAGCAGGATACACCAATTTCCCCTCAAAGCCCAGAGGTGGATTCTCTCAGTGGTGCAAAACCCCTGCAAGGCTCTGAACCTGTCGCTGTGGGTTTGTTTGTCCCTGAAACAGATGGCGAGGACACCTGTGGTCTTAATGAGGAAAAAACAAAGTGGGGGGAAATTCTCAGTAATGCCGCATCTCTTCTTCCAGCTGTTGGGATGGCAGGTGCAGCTATTGAGGTCCTTAGTGAGGCACTGACAAGTGTCCAGTCTGACAGTGACAAAGCTATCGCTACATCGTCTAAAACGCTCAGTAAAGTGAGACAAGTCACAAAGCAGAGTGCAGTTATGGAGCCGTCCTTCTCCTCTACATTGTCACATTTTTCTTTCACAAATGAAATGGAGGACAGCATGCAGTCAGATGATCAAGTTGGTGTTCCATCAGAATCCGTAAACACAATCCAGGAAGGAGAAAATAATGACAGCAGTCGAGATCCATCAGAACAGGAGGCAGCGAAAACGGGCCAGTCTGAGCAGACCAGGGGTGAAGATATGGAAGATTCTCAAGAGGAACATAGAGAGGAAGGTAAGGATGAGAAATCCTACAAGACTTCCAAAGAGGATGAGGATAACAAGGGAGACAAATTAGATACTGAGGATGAGGAAAAGAATGAAGATGGAGATGGAGAGAGTGGAAGCAATGTAGAAAACAAAGATAAAAGAGAGGAAAGTGAAAGTAGTAGTGACAAAGAGGCTGGAGAGGAGAGTAATTCTGGAGAAAGTGAGGAAGAGCAAGATAATGTATCTGAGGAAGAAGAGGGTGAGGAGAAAACAAGCTCCAGCAGTGATGAAGATGAAGGAAGTGTTAAAACTAATTCTGCAGAAACTGAAGGCGAGGAAGAGGAAAGCAGCAAGAAAACAGGTGAAGGATTGAGTTACTCCGATGTAAGTGAAGCAGCAGAGGAGGAGGAAGGTGAAAATGAAGAGTCCAGCAATAAAGAGAGTGAGGTGAGTGAAGATGAAGAAGAGAAAAGTGGTAATGACTCAGAGAGTGATGACAGCAGGAGCCAAGAGTCAGAGGAGGGAGAGGAGGATGGAGAGGAAGGTTACACCACAGAGTCTATAAAACCTGAAGAAGAAGAAGAAGAAGATGCTGAAGATGAAGAAGGTGAAACTGAGGAACACAAAGATTATCAAGGCTCCACAGAAAGTGAGGATGAGGAGAAAGACTCAGAAGAAGACAAATTGACAGATAAGAGTGAAGGAGAGCAAGATAGTGATGAGGGGGAAGAGGACGGTAGTGAGGCTGCTGAAGATGAAAAAAGTGACGATGAGGAGGAAGAAGGTGAGGAAAGGGAAGAAGAGTCCCTAGGTGATGGGGAAGCTGAGACAGAAGTTGCAGAAGATGAGGACAAAGAAGAGAGTGAGAAAGGGGAGGGAGATGCTGAGGAGGAGTCTGAAGAAGAGGAAGAGGAGGAGGAGGATACAGGGGATGAAGAAAAAGAAGATATGGAAGAGGAGGAGGAGGGATCAGTGGAAGAGGAGAAAGAGGCTGAAGATGTGGAAGAGGAGGAAGAGGAGGATACAGGGGATGAAGAAAAAGAAGATATGGAAGAGGAGGAGGGATCAGTGGAAGAGGAAAAAGAGGCTGAAGATGTGGAAGAGGAGGAAGAGGAGGATACAGGGGATGAAGAAAAAGAAGATATGGAAGAGGAGGATGCAGGGGATGAGGAAAAAGAAGCTGAAGATGATGTGGAAGAGGATGATGAAGAAGAGGAGGAGGAAAAAGAAGCTGAGGAAGATGTGGCCCAGGAGGAAGGTGAAAATGAAGAGGAAGACAATGAAAGTGAAGAAGAGGAGAAACCAAAACCAAAAAATAAAAGTATGGAGGCTGCTAAAAAGGTTTTATTAGAGAGTGATGAAGGGGAGGATGAAGATGAAGGGGATGATGAAGAGGAAGAACAGAAAAAAGAGATGAGGCTAAGAGAAGAAAGCAAACTGGAAGAAACTGACAGCAACATAGGTGAAGATGAGGATACTGATGATGAAGATGGGAATAGTGAGGAAGAGGGTGATGAAGAAGAAGAAAGGGAAGATGAGGATCAGGAAAAAGGAAATGAGTATGAGGAAGAGGAGGAGGCAGAAGAAGATGGAGAACAGGTAGAAGGAGATGAAAATGAAGAAGAGGAGGAGGACAATGAGGAAGAAGAAGAAGAGGATGAGGAAGAAGAAGAAGATGAGGAGGAAGAAGAAGACGAGGAGGAAGAGGAAAATGAAGAGGAGGAAGAGGAGGAGGAACAAGTCAAATCAACAAAAAGAAAAAAAGAGGACAGACCGAAACAGCCCTCTGACAGAAAAAGCAAAGAGAAAGAAGCACCCAAACCAGCGCCGAGGACGAAGCAGAGGGCTGCAGGGGAGAAGAAAGCTGATGGCTCTCAGCAGTTCTGGAATGACGTTCTGCCTCAGTACCTGGACCTGCAATGAGCCAGACCCACCCAAAGTGTCTGCTACATGTGAGCATCTTTATACTCTACACTGAAAACATGTTACCCTCCACACTGTCTGAGGCAGTCGAGCGCATTCATGCTGCACTCTAGTTTTTTCTGGAACTATTTTCACTTGTGTAGTAATACACATGGTGCTCTGTGGAGAACTAAAGTGGTGTATGTGAGGTTGATTTAAAACTTTAGCTGGAGGGCACTGAAGCCAAAATGTGAACACATAGACTTGACATGCAAAGTTGCTTATTTGCACGTGAGTAACGTTAATATTTATAAATAAAACACCATTGTATCTAATTATGCTGCTATACTCACCAGCCTCTTTATAAGGTACACCTGTTCAATTGCTCATTAACTCAAATACTTAATCAGCCAATCACATAGCAGCAACTGATCGGTCTGATCAGTCATAACTTCTGCTGTGACGTTTGGATGGTAGCCAGAATATGGCATAAACAACATGAAAGCATGGATCCATCCTGCCTTGTATCAGTGGTTCAGGCAGGTGTGGGGGATATTTTCTTGGCACACTTTGGGCCCCTTAGTACTGTACCAACTGAACATCTTTCAAAACACCACATCCCACCTGAGTATTGTTGGTGACCGTGCTGTCCATCCCTTTATGACCACAGTGTACCCATCTTCTGATGGCTGCTTCCAGTAGGATAACACACCAAAGCTCAGATCATCTCAAACTGGTTTCAGGAACATGACAGTGAGTTCACCGTACTCAAACGGCCTCCACAGTCACCAGATCTCAATCCAGTAGAGCACCTTTGGGACGTGGTGCACCTTTGGGACGTGGTGGAACTGGAGATGCGCTGATGTGTAGCTGTGTGCAGCAACTATGTGATGCTGTCATGTCGATACGGACCAAAATTTCAGACTAATGTTTCCGACACCTTGTTGAATACATGCAACAGAGAATTAAAGCAGTTGAAGATAAAAGTGGGTCCAACCCAGTATTAGCAAGGTGTACCTAATAAAGTATCTGGTGAGGGCATGTAATTTTATCATGTTGTCTTAACACTAAACAGAGTATTTTGTGTATTTATTATAGAGCCTGTATTGAATAATTTTCCAATGTATATTCCAAACTGTTCTGCTGAATGTCCATGTAAAATACTGATTACAGTTATTTTTATGAGTTATGTGAGCCAGTTATTTTATATGTGATGTTTATCAAAACAAGTCCAAAGAGTAAGTCTGCAGCCAGCGTTGATGTAGTGAATCCTGTTATGTCACACAGGAATAGGCGAAAACTTGAAGCTTGTGGTGATGTCAATATGTGCAGTAGCTTACCTGTATTGACTTGCAAGACTTGTGAAAACACTTGTGTTTGACTCTTGCTGTGCTTTCAAAAGAATCAAAATGTTGTCTTTAAGACAACAATAACATCATTCATTTGGACTTAAGTTTAATGTGCACACATATTTAGTTTTGTTTTTAAGCTCTTCAAACGCATCAGAGACTCTGCTCTCAAAGTCTGCTTTTTTAGTTGCTAAATGCTCCACTGTGTTCACCAGCTGTGTTTGTCTGTTGTCTGATGCTGAACCGGGTGTTTACAGTGAGTTTTAAGAGCACTTTCATTGAAAACTGCTGCAACTGAAAACGAGATGTATGAATGTGAAATAACTCAAGTTATTTGGGGCCAGACAGCTTAAGAAAATTAGCCAAACCGTACTATTAAGCATAATTTTAAGGCCAAATTTGGGTGACAGTAATTTATTTTTTAATGCACACATTACTCTTCTTTGTGAAAAAACATCCTCCAAAAATTACCCACAATTCTACTGCACTGCTGATGAAGACCTTCAGATGTGTTATGATAGAAGAGGCTAATGTAGCCTTAATTCACCATGTTAGATGAGCAATACTTGTTAGTGGGGTTGATTAATTGCTCAACCTATTGTGGCCTATTTCCATAATTGTATTTCTCAACTGTACTTGAGAAACTTTGCTTGACTCATGATTCAGAAAAATCTTTGTTTATCTATTGCTGGGCCTTGATGTAACCCCAGTTCACCTGCTAGCTCATCTCCGTTTAAGCCCCCCCAAACAACTTTCTTCTTGATTTTTCTTCTTTGTCCTGCCCCTGGTAAACAGCAGGTTTGAACAGCAGGTGGGTGGAGCTGTGTGCCTTAGATGACCATATAAGCATGTCCACTCTCTGACATCACACAGATCCAAAAATAGAAAAAACTGTCAGAAACTGAGCATGTAGAACACTATGAAGTCTGGGCTTTTTCACTCAGAGGGATTACCTGCACATACAAATTAATTGAAACTTTGGCCATGTTTAATATATTTCTTCATCTGCAGAAAATATACAGTTGTCAGAAGTCTGTATGTATGCTTTTAACCCTGTGTGGATTAGAGAAAACCCAAAATAAATTCAAACTTGTGCATCCAATTCTTGTTTTTGTTTTTTTTTAAATCATTAAAGGTGTATGCTGTGCAATCATTTGGAAAGAGAGCAGTTCAAAGAAATTATTTAAAAGGCCAAAATTACCATCACATGCATGCCAATGATGAGTGAGTGGAAAAGTCAGACCACAACAGTATATCTTGTAAAAGGTGTGTGAAATGATGTCTTATTTATTTATTTGTAATCCTTGCTTTTTTTCCCCCTAAATTGTCATAAATTATGGCCTGTGATGAGGCTGATTTCCCTGTCAAAGTGAGACAGTGAAACAGTCCTGTTACAAAATTACTGTCAAGTAACCAACACATCGAAGCGTCACACCAATCATCCAAAGACAAGATGGAGTCTGTTTACTGCTTCCTCACCTGAACCTGAGAGGAGCACTGCGGCCCAAGCAGGCGTAACGGTCGGCTGAACACACATGTAATTACATCTCTGGAGATCCTCTCACAGTTGCTTCAACACACACACACCCTTTCCCATTTCCCGTCGAGACAAGGTGCACCTCGACACCTTCATGTGTGGACTCGCCCCCTACAGCTACACACTACACAGGGTTTGTATCCAAACCTCATGCTTGTGGAGACAGAAAATTAAACACCAGTTAGTCTTCCAGGAGCTCTGTACTTTCACGCAGCTTTTCTGCAGTGCATTTCTGTATGAAACAGAGCGATCATCAGCTGTAGAAGACTGTCAAGTAAACATAAGTCAGAATGTGCAAAAAAACTACAAAAACAGTTTCTGTGTCAGCTATAGGAGACAAAACACTAAAGACAGCGATCATGACATGGTTACTATAGAACATCTCATCAGAGTATTGTTGCTAGGAAACAACTTGGATCCAGCCTGACTTAGTTTAAAGTGGTCATCATTAGGAACCTGAAACGGGGAGCAAACTTGTGTCCATGTTTCCATGTTCCACTGTTTCTGCAGCTTTTCAGTGGTGTTGAAAGAGCAGAGGAGCTCTGCATAAAGGCTCATATAATTTAGGGCACTCCATCAGATAAACAGAGCTGGTTTACAGCACACATTTTGACTTGTCAAACACAAACACAGCTAACATTACTAAGTGCTGAGTTGTGTTGCTGTAAGGAGTCATTGTTTATGTGATATTATTTTCAGCTGCTATGACAGAATGTGACTCATTAAGGGGACGAGAAAGAAACAAGAGCTCTCTGTGGGAGAATATTTCAGCTTCTACATCAATACTAATTTACAGTTAGAAATTTTTATATTAACAGGGATTCAGCATTACAAATATACAGACATACTGATAGAATGAACATTTTTGCTAACTACAATATTTTTATTGACTACCATAAACAAAACATCAAAAGTCCTGCCCACACTAAACTAAAAGTACCAACCATATGGCATCAAAAAGAAAAGTGACAACAGTGTGAAATATGTGTATTATTTTAGATCTGTAACATTTAGGTTCATAAGTGTTTGGGCATGACACATTTTGTGTGAATTTTGCCTCTGCACACTGCCGCAGTGGATTTTAAATCAAACAGTGGAGGTGTGATTGAATTGCAGAATTTCAGCTTTAATTCAAGGAGTTTTACAAAAATGTTTCATTACCTGTTTAGGAATTGCAGACATTTTTTTATACACATTTTCAGAGGCTTAAAATTAATTGGACAAACTAACACTTTCAAATATAATGATAATTTTTAATGCTTATATGAAAAATGTTTGCAGTCAATGACTGCCTGAAGTCTAGAACCCATGAACATCACCAAATACTGTTTACTCCCTTGAGAAGTTCACTAGGCCTTTAGTACAGCTGCCTTCAGTTGCTCCTTGTTTCTGCATTCAGTTTTGTATTTAATAACTGAAAAATAACAGCTCCAATATTTCCTCTAGAGTAGCTCTACAGTATGATCCACAGCTCAAAATAATCATAGTTTATCTAATACTGAGCCTGTGTGTAGCCCCTCATCGCACCCACTATCTTAAACAAGCTATTTTAGCTCCCTTCCCTCTCTCCTTTCTTCTGATTGGTTGCCTCTTGCAAACAGCAGGTGGGTGGGGATACTGTGCAGTCAGGACTGTGTGCTTGAGATGACCATATTAGGCTGCTCTCACTGACGTCATAGAGAGTCAAAAGTAGGAAACAGAGTTTAAAGCAGTCTGAACCATGAACTTTTGGATTACTTACAATGCTGACCTTATTAGTTGAAACTTTGCCCATGTTTGGAAAATGAACATATGTACACAAATGTATGTAAAAGCACTTAAATAAAATGTGCTAAATTAAAGCATTCACACAGTAATAAAAGCTTGTTTGATGGTGTGTGTGTGAAACAAGAAGAAATCTTTTGTAGCTGTAAGGCTACGTTTATTTTTAATTTAAATCAACTTGCTTAACAAGGCTCTCTTATGAATTTTCCTGTAGCTTGAAGCAAGAACAACTATGAGTTTTCTGTAGAGTTATGAATTTTCTTTTTGGAAAAATTTTAATTAGTTGGAATTACAAACTGGTTGTAGAACTGGCTGATACTTGTCCTTTTAGAAAAGCAAAATAAGGCACCAGGGACTATAATCAAATTCTAATCCAAAAGTATTCATATGGTTTTAAAGTAGGCTGAAATCTAAAATCTGCTGAAGATGTTGAAACTCTGTACCAAGTGCTTTTGCAACATTGGCCCCCAGACTCTGGAAATCTCTCTCTCCCACTCAGCCTGAGATCTCAGTGGTCTCTTTTAAAAAACTCATCTTTTCAAACTTGCTTTCAGGTAACTTTGTTTTTTTATGTATGTTTTTAACATTTAGTTGTGAAGCACTTTGTCATCTTTATCTTGAAAAGTGCAATACAGACAAAATTGTACTTATTTACTTACTTTTCTGAGCTGTAAAACTATTAAATATGCACCTGATGGAGCTCAATACTGCACTGAAGCACATTACTTGTATAGCTGTGTTTTCCACCAATGTTTCATGTATAGGGGTGACACCAACTCTAATCTCACAAAAGGCACCAAGAACATGCAGATGCAGCCATGCTGACAGGTGATGCACAGGTTACATGGTTAGATGAGTGGACCAAAAGAATTGTGCAGGGCTTCCTAAAGTCTTGAAAAGGAACTTATCCACCACTTTAGCACTTTTTAACTGTCTAAACTGTCTTTTATTCCTCAATCCATCAACTCTCTAAATCTGTTGGTTGCCGAGGTGGTCAGACCAAAACATCCCTGAGGTGCAATCAAAGTGTCTGCATTGTGCATGTGTTTGTTTCATGTTTTTGTGTGGAAATGCTCCAATTAAATTTCCCTGTGAGGACAAATAAACATATCTACCTGTAAAACACATTGTTTTTCATCTATTTTATACCTAGATTATAAACCTGTGCTGACCAGTTAGCTCCGGTCTTCGCGCAGATCTTCAATAAATCCTTAGAACTGCATGAAGTCCCCTCCTGCTTCAAAAAATCCACCATCATCCCAGTACCCAAGAAACCCTCCATCACAGGACTAAATGACTACAGGCCTGTCGCACTGACGTCTGTGGTAATGAAGTCCTTTGAACATCTGGTGCTGGCTCACCTGAAGAATGTCACAGGACACCTGCTGGACCCCCTGCAGTTCGCCTACTGAGCAAACAGGTCAGTGGATGATGCTGTTAACATGGGACTGCACTACATCCTACAACACCTTGACAGCCCAGGGACCAGTGACGTGCAGTCAGGGGAGGCAGGTGAGGCACGGCCTCACCTGTCATCGTGGAAATATAAAATTAAAAAATAAATTAAATGGTTATATTCATTCAGTGATTTGTATTTTAAAGTTCTTTTCCATTTAACTACACCATTTTTAGATTAGTTTTTTCAAAATCGCTGAATTTTCGCATTTGCCGGTCAAATACTAAGAGACGAACGGTGAGGCACCAGCCCGGCGAGCCGCACCACGGATTGCGCAATCCGTGGTGCGGCTCAGTATAGTCATTGCCAATGACTACTAACTGTGCTGGCATGCTATGCAGTGAGACCGGATTACTTTCCCTTTGCATGTGGCTATTAAAATGTTCTAACACTTTTACTATATGAACTAAATTTCCATATTTTAGCTGGTGTATATAATGCACAGTTTTTTTTTGTTTTTTTCATTAACAACTGTATGTGTGTGTAATGCATTCTTGTGTTGAGCGATCATGAAACTGCTGCGAAGAGACACTAGGTGAGGCACGCAGTTCTCGTGCCTCATGGTAGGGGGCGCTGGTGATCCCAGGGACTCTACGACTCCTCGGCGGCAAGCTACCATAAACAGTTAGCAAGGCCAGTTAGTTTTTCCTGTTGCTTGGCCTTATGTTCAACATGGAAGATTACATAACTCAACTGAAAGAATTTTCTAAACTGGACTTTCAATCGAAGCAGAAGATAATAATTAAAGGAAGACCAACACCGGAGCTAAAAGGTTTGCTTCAGACTATGTTAATGTTAAACAAAACAACTGTTGCCAATCAAATGGTGAATAAGCTATATGTTTGTAAATCTGATGTGATGACGTCAGTGCCTCACCAGTCACGACCCTCACCGCACGTCACTGCCAGGGACATATGCTAGGATCCTGTTTGTTGACTTCAGCTCTGCATTCAGCACCATAAAACCTGATATCCTCTCCTCCAAACTCTCTCAGCTCACTGTCAGTGGATCACCAGCTTCCTGACAGACAGAACACAGCAAGCGAGGCTGGGAGAAATCACTTCAGATACACTGTTAATCAGCACTGGAGCTCCACAAGGATGCGTCCTGTCCCCACTGCTCTTCTCCCTCTATACCAATGACTGCACATCGACAGACCCGACTGTTAAACTCCTTAAGTTTGCAGACGACACAACAGTCATCGGACTAATACACAACGGTGACGAGTCTGCATATCGGCGGGAGGTTGAACGGCTGGTGCTTTGGTGCAGTCAGAACAACCTGGAGCTAAATACGCTTAAGACTGTGGAGATGACAGTGGACTTCAGCAGACACCCCTCATCATTGACTCCCCTCACTATAACCGACAGCCCTGTGATGACTGTGGAGACCTTCAAGCTTCTGGGAACCACCATCTCTCAGGACCTGAAATGGGAGCTCAACATCAGCTCCATCCTCAAAAAGGCCCAACAGAGGATGTACTTTCTGCGCCAACTGAGGAATTATGGTTTACCACAGGAGCTGTTAAGGCAGTTCTACTCCGCGATCATTGAACCTGTCTTGTGCTCCTCTATCACAATCTGGTTTGGAGCAGCAACAAAACAAGACAGGAACAGACTGCAGAGCACTATTAGAACTGCCCAACCTTCAGGACTTGTACGCTTTTAGAACCAGGAAATGGGCAAAGAAAATCATCACAGACTCCTCACACCCTGGACACAGTTTATTTCAGCTCCTTCCCTCAGGCAGGAGATGCAGACACTCAGTTTCTTTCCTCATGCCATCACACTCATTAACAGCTGATCAATAACACTGATCTCTACATACATTGCCTAAATGTGTACAGAATAGAGATATTGCTGTTTACCACAACGCACGCTACATTTTGATTTATTTTATTATTTATTAGATTTTGTATATTGTAGAGTATTGTGTAGTATAGTTCTTAAATTACACTGCATCTTTCTTCCTTTTCTTAGACTTCTATTTGTATTTGTATATAGTATAGCATTTATGTTGAATTATATGACACTGTATAGTACTAGAGAGACACCATCAACCGGAACCAAGTTCCTTGTGTGTGTAAACATACTTGGCCAAAATAAATCTGATTCTGATTCTGAAAAATATGTACAGTAGTTAAACAAAATATACAAGGTATATCAGTAAAAAAAACAACACAAATAAAATGGCATGATTTTATCAACTTAGGTCACAGTTTACTCTAGAGCCTGACACAGTCTGTCTGGCTCCCTCACGCCGGTGGCCTGCCTGTATGAAGAGAATCCTCCCTTGTTTCTGGAGCAAGAGGCGGGCCTTTAGAAAGCAGGAATGCACTGCAGGCTCTCCTTCACATGTTGAAGAGCGTCCGTCCCGCGTCCCGACATGGACATGTGGCCGCTGGTGCTCCTGTTTGTCCAGCTCTGCTTCTGCTCCGGGTATGAAGGTAAACAGCAACTTACAGCCCCTCATTCATCTCCTGGGCGTTTTTAACCGTGCTGAGAGGAAGAAAGATCAAATATTACGGTTTTTTGTCTTGAGAGAGTCCAGAGAGGACAGATTGGGGGGGTGTCGGGCTCCAGTTAGATTATGCGCTTTGTGCTGAGAGATGACTTTGAGTTGAACTGAGTTTGAGGTTTCTTGTCCTCCCCGCTGCTGTTTGGTGAACCGCGGCTGTGTTTACGTGGAGGGGGTGGAGAGCGGGGGGAGTGCAGTGTGCATGTGGGGGACATTTCAATGCGCAGATCGGTCTGTGGCGCTAACGAACGGCGCGCAGCTGATTTGCGCCGTAAGTTTAATTTTCACTTCCCCATGCCTCCACTCCTTGATCATTTATTCTGTGCTAAGAGGCTAAAATGCCCCCATTCTTCAGAGCTTTGAATTAAATTGAACAAAGGGCCTTCACATCTTTTGGCTTTGGGTCTGTCTGGAGTTATTTACAGTACATTATTGAGTTTCTGCCCTGATGCTGAAGCCCAAATGCACTCTAGTTCCAGTGAGAATTTATTGCCTTTGTTAAGTTTTCTGTCACTCTGCTTTCATAGAAAATCATTTGGGTGAATGAAACTAGACAGTTTCCAATAAAAGAGTCACTCCACAACGCAGGTAATCACCAGTGAAGTGTAGTATCCAGCACAAGAAACACAGAGCCTGCAGCTAGAAGCAGAAATGACTCCAGAGCTCAAGTTTGGATGGAGTATTGTATGTGTGTCCCAGTTTGTGAGCGTGTACAGTGGCTGTGTGCCTGCAGATGGTTTGAGAGTGGCTCACCGCTGCTGTATGATCATACAGGCTGCAACATGAACACAAGCTGTGGAGCAGATTTACACTGACACACTCAAAACTCCTTGTTGAACTGTCAGTCAGGACTCTGGTCTGCACTTGGTGTGTGTGTGTGTGTGTGTGTGTGTCTGTATGCATTATGAAGAGTTTATTTTACAGGGCTCTTTGTGTTTGTTTTGGTGGTTAGTAAACCCTTTTATTAACTGAGCATGCCAGCCCACCAGAGGCACATTCTTGAGATATGCAGTTGCTTTTGCTCCTTTTGGGCACTTTTTTACTTGGTGTATATAGTTACTGACTCTCCCATCTCTCCTGAGTCTTACATCTGTTCTTATGCTGAAATCCATTTAGAGGAAGTATTCGAAAAAGCCTGATCAAATTTTCCATGAGTGTATGTTTTACGGATATGGGTCATACTCCTCATGAAGGGAGTAGGTTGAGAAAATGCCAGCAAGTACCATCATCGAGGAAGTCTGCTTGAAAGGAGCCTGCATAATTACAAAGCAATGCACAAGGAACAAACCAGGAGCTATCTATTAATTACCCAGGGTTCGAGCTGAAGCACACTGTAGGTATGCTTTCACTGCCCTTTGTCTACCAAGCTGAATTTTCTTAAATTTATCACCTCATCCCAGATCCACACCATTCTAGGTGGGGGTGGTTCTAGGTCACTTTCTTCACTGCCATAAAGGTACATTGACCTTGGTGAAGGATGCACTTTGCAAGTGCTTTTTTAGTTAATGGGTAGCTGAGAGTTTGTCCTAAGTTTGACTTGATTGAAGTGTTAACAGAGGTGTTGTTTCTGAGTTAAAGCTGCTAGAGGCAAACCTCATGGTTTAGGAAAATGTTCACTGAACCCTTTAGTAGTCATCACTGGCTCATTAATGGTTAATGAAAGATCATCCAATATTTCTACAAATGCTCAAATCTAAACCTAACTGGGGCGACTGGCTGAAAAATACTGCCACCCCCCAGGCCATGATGTACTACAATAATATTTGTGATAATCCTCACAAAGAATGAACTTCACATTTACAAATTATTGATAAAGTTAATAAGCAGCATGAGACAGTTAACATATTTACCTATCCATGAAAAAGAGAAGAAAATTTGTTTGGACATTTTTATTTATTTGCCTGACTTGGTAAATGTAAGGCATCAATCACAGGCCTAGAGACCAGTTGGAGACCCTCTGCAAGCTCCGGTCACTAGTTCCTATTGCCTGAGTGATTGCTGGTAGCTGCTGGCTGTCACTGGGTGAAATTGGTTGCAAAGAGCGTGCTGCACCAAAAAACCTCCTCATGATTGCTTTGGTCCCTAGCAGATTGCAGTAGTCTCTGTAGTTTGCATGGAAAATGCTGATTTGTCAGCAAACACAAACTACTCACCAAGTGGTAAGAAACGGAGAACGTTCACTTTCAAAGTAAAAGTAGTGCCTTATCACTGCAACAAACAGATTTCAAATGGTGCCACTTTTACTTTGAAGGCGAATGGTCTCTGTTTCTAGTTTTGAGTTGCACTTTTCAATTTCACTGCCAGTTGGTGAATAGTTTGCAAGCATTTCTAGACAAGGTGGCATCTTCCATGCAGCCTCTTTATGACCAGTTTCATGCTAGTGACTGCCAGCAACCAAACACCAACTAGTTGTGGAATACTCAAATTTCCCTAGTGACCAGTGGTTCCCAGGGGTTCACTGTCTGGTCTCTAGGCCTGTGTAACTGGTGCAGTTGATTTCATAGAAAGCAGCTTCAATACACATTTTTGCCTCGTGACCCGTGGTTGCCAGAAGTTTTCCAACTGATCTCCAAACCTGTGTGATTGAGGCCTAAGTCCAAAATTTACTCTAGTTTTTTTTCTGTGTTTTGCTCTCCACCAGCTCCAGAAGGAATTGTGTGATAATGATGTATGCCTGTATTGAACATGGCAAGGTTTCAAAGAATGAGGTCAGAGTTGTTAGGAAAGTGTGCAGTCGGGCAAAGCATAAAATGAGTAATCCATAACTTGTCGCAATAAAGAACAATGTTAAAAAATTAAACTGCGCTGTTATATTGTCTTAGTGAAGACTCATAAATAACTACTCATAACAAATGTTAAGGAAATCTGCTTTTTTCATGTGTCTGAATATCAGTCAGTACACCATGTTTTTAAATCACCAGATACTGATATTGATCTTAAAAGGCTGATATCGGTCAGGCTCTGCTGTTTATGAGGGACAACAGGTGGTTAAAACAGCTCATCTGAGACAGTGGATGAACTGAGGGGCTGCAGCAATGGTCAGTATAAGATGAATGAGGATTATTTTGCACTGTGAATCATGTAAAGTTTTGAAGTTCAATCGAAAAACAAAAACATGGTCTTGAAAATATGAGCATTATACTGCAGGTCTCCTTAAAGGTGTTGTGCTGATCAAACATTTCTCTGCAACTAGCTGCCTGCTTCTGAAAATGTGGCTGATAAAAATAGGCCCTAGAAAGAAATTCAAAACAGTGAGCTGTAACGCTAAAACAAGGGGAACTACAGTGTTCCCTAGATTCCCATTAGTATTCACTATCCTTCCTGAGGGCCGTTTGATCCATTGTTGATACAGAAATATTGATTGGCCCACTTTAGGAATGGAAAAATAGATGCTAAATAAAGAACTGGTGAGAAATGACTGGTTTCTAGTGGTAAATCTGCTGAACACCACTTAAATGAATCAAACACTTCAGCTGCCAACAGCTTGGACTCATTTTGTGTTACTCAGGTGATGAAGTGCTTCATGCTGCTCGGCTAGTATCTACAGATGTTTTATTGGGAATCAGTACCAGTCATTGCATGAATCACACAAACCAGATGCATCAAAGACTCAGAAATGATTCCTTAATAAAGACGTGATTAGTTGAGAGCATTTAAGCAAGTTTAGTTTCCACAGTAAGCATTTACTCACTGCGGTGAGTTGCAGGATGTAACATTGTACCTTTCTGTAAGGTAATGGAGACGAAACCAGGAGGCGTTTACTCCTCAGGGTCAGAAACTGCTGATGTGACGGGGAAAGCAACAGCAGCTGTGTCAGTATAAATGAGACAGAAGTCTTTAGTGCACAAAAAGAGAATTATGTAAGTCTAATTGTAGCATAAAGAAATGACAGTGCATTTTATTTTCTGCTTTCTTCTCCTCTAGTAGCCTACAGCCATGATTCAACATTTACAGGGAAAAAGCTTCTTCCACATAATGACAGTTTGTATTACAGGCCCGCAGAGAACAGCTAATTGGAGAATCAGGCTCTGTAATTTAAACCAGAGGTTTGTCAGGAAGGCAAGCTCCTGCGGTTCCTGCACTATTAACGCTTTGAATGAGTCCTCGCCGAGAACTCCTTTGAAGTAAGAGAGATGGACAGGAAGATGATGCTGGCTGCCAATCCCCTCCTCATCGCGTTGACAGACTCATTGAATATGAATGAAGGAAACTCTCAGATCGCTGAAGTCCTGTTTTGAACTTGTTTGAATGCGGAGCTGTCTTATCAACAGGCACAAAGCAGACCCAGTCCATTATATCGAGCAGCACTTTCAGATCCTATCAAACCTGCCCCACCCATAGGTGAGAAAGATAGCAGCAGCTGCAGATGGAGACATCAATCATGGGAGAGGCGTTCACGCTGCTCTGAGCGTCCTTGTATGCCCTCCATCCTTCATTCATGGCTGCTTGATTGTCTAAAGATAAAAAGTCTACTCCAAAAGGAATCAATATAAGAAAAAAGTTATTGTTTCTCTGAAGCTTGAGATCTGAGCTTGAATATTCAGCTCTGTCTTTTGTTTCTTAGTGAGCCAAGACCCAGATTAGTTTCTGCAGCCTGTAAACAAAGTGGATGAATAAGTTACATGTGTGTAAAAAGAAAAACATTTTCAGACAGTGGGAAGAGTTAACTTTTTCTTATATGGATGTATTTCACTGCAGACTAGTGCGGCACAGCAGCACTTCCTCTTGTTTAATTATACAGAGATTAATAATTGAGTTTAAGGATATTGATTGGCTTGATTGAGATGTATCTCTCCTGGTGGTAAGATTATCATCCATCATGGATTTTTATATCTAATCCAATTTTTTTAGCCACCTGCAGTTGTATACAGCTGAAAGGACACTTTGCTTTCTGAGGTGTCCTTAGTCCAAGGCCTTTCTTAACCCCTTAACTGGCAGCAAAAAAATCACCTGACAAAAACTACATAACACCCTCTGGTTATTATTGGCTCTGAACAACCCATTTCATAGCCTGTTAACTGGCTGCGTCTGGTCCGCCGGCCGAATGAAGTGCATTTATATGGCAGGCTAGACCCGCCCATTTTGACTGACACCTCATTCGGCCAATCATGTTAAGAAATGGGTTTCCCAGAGCCAATAATACTCAGAGGGCGTCACGTAGCTTTGTCAGGTGATTTGGTGCAGCCAGTTACATGATTGGCCGAATGACGTGTCAATAAAAATGGGAGGGTCTAGCCTGCCATATAAAAGGGACTACAAACGGCCCGTCACCGGGCCCTTGCCAGTTAAGGGGCTACACCAAAGTGGCTCCTGATGGCAGGTAAACTACCTCGGTGTGTGTGAGTGTTTCTGAGTGGGTGAATGAGAAATTCTGTAACACACTCTGAATAACACCAAGATAGGAACGTGCTACGTGAGGCCCTTTTTTTTTTTTTTCCTCCTGAGAGGAGCAGTTTTGGTCATTACAGCTGTTGGTTGTTGTAGTTGTGTCACGTTTATCATTGATATGGAGATAGAAGTTAAACCTAAGCGTTCAGGTGCGCTGCTTGCTGACGACTAGTTAATCACAAATCATCAGCCAATGAGCATATCCTGGATAATCCTCATTTCTGAAACATGGACTGACAGAGATTTACAAAATTAAGTTTATTTGTAATTCAGTATGACCCAAAATGAGTGACTGAGCCCATAAATGCAGCAGAAAAGTCTTTACAGAGATCAGGGCAGAGCCCCGTTTTCCCATAGACTTCTACAGGATGTAAGCATTTTTGCAACTACAGCGACTGCCCGCTGGTGACCACTGAAAAGGATACAGGTTTAAGGCACTTGGTGGCTTCACTTTTCGGACTAGGAAGATGCAGCCATTTTGGCACAGTGACCAAACACCTGCATTCATCATCATACACATACATTTAGGCAACACACAGCGTTACAGCTGCAAAAACATTAAACACAACCTATAACAAAATAGATTAAATGAAGTCTAGATCAGGAAAATAAAATTACACAAAGAAAGGAGCTCAGTTAAATAGAAAAAAATAAAGTAAAACAAAACTTGCAAAGTGACTCTTTAATCTCAGAATCTGTTCAGTAACTTTAGAAAGTCCAGGAGATGAGGAATATTATTTTATTCAAGGCTGTTTTTGTGTGTGGGAAGCCCACACAGAATCTCTCAGCTGTGCATGCCCCACAGAGGAAGGACCCTCATGCCAATGCTCTATGGCCACAAAATTTGCAGAGGATCTGGGCACCCAAAGGAAGTCTGGTAAATGTTTTCAGTGTAAGTAACACAAAGTAACTTTTATTCAAATGAATGAAGCGTTGTTACAGCCATTTAGACATGAAGCAGCAGGCAAACACCTGTGTTACTATTCACATTATTGAAGTCTGTGTCCTATTTAGTTACAGAGACTTTATTAATGTATTTAGTAACACTTGTGTTTGCCTCCTATTTCATGTCAAAATGGCTGTTGTGAGCTTTTGCTCATACATACATTCACTCACTGGTCACTTTATTAGGTTCAACTGCTAGTTAGTGCAAATAAATTTAGCACAAAAAGTAAGGAAATTTGTGTTTGGTTGATTATTTCTTTGTTGTAACAATGCTTCTTGGCAATAAGCCTGTTTATTTCCCATTAAATGGTGCCACATTTGTAAGGAAAATGCATTTGTGGGTTTGAGCAGCAGAGTTCAGTATGTGGGTTGTGCCAACGAAAAACTTGCCAAATCTTCCAAGCAGCTTATTCTGCTGTTGACTCTTGTTTGGAGCTTCTGGGACCCCAGGTGCTGACAGTCAGGTTTGTCATCATTAGAGGTAATCTCAATGCAGAGAGATATCCAGATGAGATTCTGAAACCAGTGGGGTTTATCAGAGACTACCTCCAGAATCTGGAAGGGGAGAGGATGGAACGGCCTACCTGCAGTCCTGACCTCAACCCCCACTGACCACTTGTGGGATGAGCTTGGGCATGCTGTTCATGCCAGAGTGACCAACATAACCACACTGACAAATGCTGGTTGAAGAACGTGATGCCATCCCGCTGCTGTTTATCAAGTTGGTGACCAGCACGAGGAGGTGCCAGGCTGTTGTTGCTGTGTGTGGTTCTTCCAGATGCTACTGAGACCCCTGTTTGTTAAATGAATACATTTTTAAATTGCCAACATGTCTTATTTCTTCAGACTTCAATCATCCAATCCAAGAAATGACACCAAACAAGAGTCAAAAGCAGAATAAGCTGTTTGGCATTAGCAGAGAAGGTTTCCCAAGTTTATCATGAGTACAACCCACATACTACACTCTGCTGCTCATTCTTTGTAAATATGGCACCATTTAAGGGGAAATAAATGGGTTTTCCAACAGTATAAGAGTTACTGCCAAGAAGCATTAATACAACAAAGAAATAATCAACCAAACAAATTTCCTTAATTTTTGGGCTGGTTTATCTAATCAGCCAATCACATGGCAGCAACTCATTGCATTTAGTTATGTACTGTAGACATGGTCTGCGGAAGTTCAAACTGAGCATCAGAATGGGGAAGAAAGGTGATTTAAGTGACCTTGAATATGGCATAGTTGTTGGTGCCAGACAGGCTAGTCCGAGTGGTCAGCTAAGCACAGGAAACTGATGCTACAATTTGCACAGGTTCACCAAAATTGGAAAAGAAAAAATTTGGAAAAATGTTGTCTAGTCTGACGAGTCTCGATTTCCACTGGGACATTCGGATGGTAGGCTTAGAGTTTGGCATAAACAACATGAAAGCATGGATCAGTCCTTCCATGTATCAACAGTTCACGCTGCAGGTGCTGGTGTAGGGGATATTTTCTTGGTGCACTTTGTGTGCTGACCTTGCTGATCCCTTTATGACCGTAGTGTAATTATCTGATATAGAAAGTTTTCACACTCCTGAAAAACTAAGTACACTCTGTGATTCAGTAGTTTGCAGAATCACCTTTAACAACAACTTGAAGTGCTCATTTTCTGTAGGACTTTATCATCCCTCACATCATTGTGGAGGAATTTTGGGCCACTCTTCTTCACAACGTTGCTTCAGTTCATTGAAGTTTGTGGGTATTTGTTTATGCTCAGCTCTCATAAGGTCTGGCCACAGCACTTTAGTCAGGTTGATGTCTGGACTTTGACTAATGCAAATCTGACTGTGGTAGATTTGCTGCTGTGCTTGGAATCATTGTGCTGTTACATGACTCAGTTTCAGCCAAGGTTTATCTGTTTGACAGATGGCCTCACATTTGACTCTAGAACACTTTGGGATACAGAGGAGTTCATAGTTGAATCAATGACTGTATGGTGCCCAGATCCTAAGGACATTTTTCCAGAAGTCTTGTGGTTTATTCAGATACAATTTTGCAAACCTAAGCTGTGCTGCCATATTCTTTTAGGAGAGATGAGACTTTCTCCTGTCAACCCTTCCAAACAAAACATACTTGTTCAGTGTGTCTCCAGTTGTACTGACATGAACGTCAACATTTAACATGCTAACTGAGGCCTGTAGAGTCTGAAATGTAGTTCTTGAGTTTTTTTGTAGTTTCTCTGAGCATTACACATGCCATTGTACTGCTCAGGGAGTTTTCAATGACACAAACAATCTCTGAGCAGCTAATTTTCTAATAACTGGTGCCCCTCCTACTTACAGCGGAGAAAAACAAAGAAAAGCTGTTTTAATAAGAAGTCTGTGAATAATTATCCCCTTTCTGCAATTAGCAGATACTCACTGTAAGTGCTCCTTCGTGTTACATTACTTTGTAGTAAAAGTAAAAAACAAAAACAGCGATGATTTTTTCTGTATGCACATCCAGCAGATAGCTGGATGTGTGGTGTCAAATACACTGCTTTTCTTGGACTGTTTCACAACAGCTGAATTTAAGTAGTGGTAGAAAAATATCAGCTCTGCATGTCTTGCTTTGCTGGAACCAGCAAACTAGTACAATTCTGATATGGTGTAAAGTTACTGAAGCGTAAACAATGAGGCTATAATTAGTTAGATAAAGCTAAGAAAATGCACGAGTCCTGCAAATTTTCCATGAATGGATGTAAGCTAACAAAAATGTAACCAGAAAAAGCATGAAAACATGAAGGATTATGAGAGCCTGTCACATCATCGTGTAAATCGTCATATCCCGTTTGCTTGCAATTGTTGCAAATTCCTTCAGAGATGATAGCTTTACCGGTGCATGTGGCTCTAACCAATGTTCACGTTAATGCTGGAGTACACACACACACCTGTAATTAGTTTTCCATAACTTTCTTTTCCTCCCTCCCTCGCCCCATTAAGAAGCAGACACTTACGTTTTCCCATTAGACAGCTAAATCTGACTCACTCAGTATGTGGGTTTGCTCTGTGTAGTTGATGCTGTGTGATCTGACTGCTGAAACCTCAAAGCTTGTTGGTGTGTGTGTGTGTGTGTGTGAGTGCTAGATGACTTGCAGCATTTTAGCTCAGACAGCGTTTGTTAAAGGAAGGAGAAATGGCAGCTACTGGAGATTTTTTATCTTGGGCTCATTGACCAACATGCGGCTGATATATGGTGCGGAAAGAGGGCTGAACACTCCTCCCTTGTGGACCCTGAACAGAGAACACATTCACACCGGGGTTCATAACATCTTGGAGCCAGTTTTATTTCTGCTTCTTTAACCCCATCCTTACTCATTTCCTCTGCTTTATTAGCTCCAGGCCTGCTCTATCTCCCCTATCTATCCCTTTGCCTTCTTTCCTAAATGAATCCGACTCGCTCTTCACAGATTTGTCTGTGAGTGCCTCTCAATGTTGCACATTTCAGCTTTATTTTGGCCATTTCTCAGTAATCAGTGTCACTGTTAAAGATGACACAATAGCCATGGTGGGTATATCTGTAGCTGTTTTGTAACAAAAGCTTTTAAATGGGGAGCACAGAGTGAATCCCTGTGTTAAACAGATTCATTTTTCCAAGCCAGCTGGAAAAAAAAAATCTTTTGGGATTTATTCCTTTTGCATGTGTTCTGTCCAGTGGATCCAGATTACTCCTACCCATGATATCTGGATCAGATAAAGTTGAGCAATATTTTAAGCCTGTTCTTGGTGCTGTTTTGCTGTGAGGAAATACCCACAGGTCAGCCCAGGACAAAGCTTTCAAACATTGCCTAACATGGACGTAGCTCTTCATTGTATTAGTTGCTTTTTCTTGTTTTCTTTTACCCCCCAGGGTCAGGACAGTACGCCTATGGAGATGACGAGGACTGGTATACTCGTACCTATAGAGGTAAAAACACTTGGTTTTTCACTGTCAAAACACACATGCAGACATACAGGAAAAATTTTGAAACTTAACTCACATTTCAATCTATATTACGATCAAAGTAGGCTTTGTTAGATACATCTGTTCAACTGCTCATTAACATTAATTAAAGTTCAAACTGAGCATCAAATGGGGAAGAAAGGTGATGTAAGTGACCATGAACGTGCCATGGTGATTGGTGCCAGACAGACTGGTCTGAGAATTTCAAAAACAGATGATCTACTGGGATATTTCCATAAAACCATCTCTAGGATTTACTGAGAATGGTCCAAAGAGCTGCAGTCATCTTTGCCTTCAATACCAGAGGTCAGAGGAAAATGGCCAGACTGCTTCAAGCTAATAGGAAGGCAACAATCACTCTTTTTACAACTCTTGTTGTAACCACTTGTTACAACCAAGGTATGCAGAAGAGCATCTCTGAACACACAACACGTTAAACCTTGAAGTATGGGTTGCAACAGCAGGTGGCCACCATGGGTGCCACTTCGGTCAGCTAAGAATGGGAAACTGTGGCTACAATTCACACAGGCTCACCAAAATTGGACAATAGAAGCCTGGAAGAACATCGCTTGGTGTGGTGAATCTCGATTTTTGCTGTAACACTGGGATGGTAGGGTCAGAATTTGGCATAAACAACATGAAAGCATGGATCCATGTCATGGTGTTGCTGTGTGGCTGATGAGGGTGG
Organism: Archocentrus centrarchus; assembly: GCF_007364275.1. Lineage (NCBI taxonomy): Eukaryota > Metazoa > Chordata > Actinopteri > Cichliformes > Cichlidae > Archocentrus > Archocentrus centrarchus. Next base: position 22,387,798 of record NC_044366.1, on the reverse strand, counting down.
ACCCCAGAATGCAGGACTTAGAGACAGAACTAAACTTAAAAGGTGATTTATTAATCAAGAGAAGGGAAACAATAAATTGGACGGGTGCCAGAACTAAATACAACACCCCCCCCCAAAAAAAACAAACAAACAAAAAAAAAAAAAAACAGACAAGGTGACACACAGCAGGGATACAAGGAACAGATACAGACTGAGGACTTAAATATACACACACTAGGTAATCAGGGAACAGGCAACAGGTGGGGGGCACAGCTGAAAGTAAATAAACAAACAAGACAACGGGAAGCAAAACTAAACACAAAGCACATGGGACGAGGGACTGTCAAATTAAAACAGGGAACAACTAGATGGAGACAGAAACGCAGACTTGACACACTGCACAGGAAATAACACAACAAAACATATCAGACCAGAGACATGACAGAGGTACAGGACAGACACTAGAACACAGAGATGCAGGGGAGACAGGAACAAAGAGAACTAGGAAATCAGTGTGTAAATAGCAATAACTAATAACAGGACAGGAACTAAGATGAATAAACAAAACCAAAACATACTGGGAACACAATGGAGAACTCAGTGAAAACAGAACCTAAAAAGAACTAAACACAAAACGCTGGGCACACGGCCCAGTACCATGACAATCCATCCGGGCTTGCGTCAATGGTTCAGGCTGCTGATGGTGGTGTAATAGTGTGAGGAATATTTTCTTGGTACACTTTGTGCCCCTTAGTACCAACTGAGCATCAGCCTACCTGAGTATTGATGCTGACCATGACCACAGTTTACCCTTCATCTGATGGCTGCTTCCAGCAGGATAACGCGCCATGTCACAAAGCTCAGATCATCTTAAAGTGGTTTCTTGAACATGACAGTGAGTTCACTGCACTCAAATGACCTCCACAGTCACCAGATTTCAAACTTCTAGAGCACCTTTGGGAGGTGGTGGAAGAGGAAAATTACATCATGGATGTACAGCCACCAATTCTGCAGCAACTGTGTGATGCTATCATGTCAATATGGACCAAAATCTCTGAGGAATGTTTCCCACACCTTGTCGAATCTTTGATACAAAGAATTAAGGCACTCCTGAAGGCAAAAGGGGGTCCAGCCCAGTACTAGCAAGGTGTACTTAATAAAGTGATCAGTGAGTATATGCCAAGTTTAAGATGAGTCAAAAATCTCTTAGGACAACATTTTTTGCTAAAATACTTTAAAATAGTTCAGCTTGAACAAAAATAGCTGAACTCATTTCAATGTTCCTTTAAAGAGACACAATTCGACACCAGCTCGTTCAGCCAGTTTTGTAAACTCGGTTACGTCAAAGTAGCTTCCCGCTTTAAATTTGGGGTCACTTAGACACGGAACATTATCATCATGGCCAAACCACACTCTCCCCTCATGTAAAAGCTCAAATATAACATTATTTTCTCTTACTTGTTGGCTGTGGAAACTTTGCCAACACACACACAAACACAGAGAGAGGGAGCAGGGGTGGTTTGCTGTGTAATGAATACTCATTTTGATTCCATCTGGAAATAAGCCTAAGCTGGTGTGTATTCTCCTCCATGTGTGTGTGAGTGTGTGTGTCTGTGTGTGTTGGTGTGCTGGGCCAATATTCAACTGGAGCCAGCAGGAAATAAACTGCAGATTTAGATTTTCCTGTATTGGAATAAGAACCTTGTGGCCCCTTAAATTTGGCATCAGTCAAGAAATTTTACACAAACATCACAGAGATGTGCAGCTATCCACTCTGTGAAGAAGCATGTTGAAATGCACAACTTCAAGCAATGATCTTAAAGGAATAGTTTGATTTTTTTTTTGTTAAATCTTCTTTCTTGCTTGAATTTTGATAAGACTGATTCAGTCTCTTTGATTAAACAAAAGCTGTCAGAAGCTAATTTAGCTTAGCATAAATGTGGGGAAATGGGGACACAGATACTAGCTCTATGAAAAGGTAAAAGAAAATCAATCACTGGCTCCAATCTGCAGTTTACGTTATGACAATGATCAATCCTATGCTGAGCGCAGTACTGTGCAAAAGACTTGAGCCACCCCTCATTTCTTTATATTTTGCTAGGAAAATGGAAAATAAGTAGAGAGAATTATTGAAACATGTACAAACAGACATGGAAATACAGTATATGAGGTAAAAATAAAGTTAGTACCATTCTAACAAGCTTGAAAGTCAATATTTGGTGTGACCACCTTTATTCTTCAATACAGCCTAAACTCTCTGAGGCAGCTTTCTTCTCATTTCTTTAAGTAGTCTTCAGGAACATTCTCCAGGCTTCTTGAAGCACATTCAAAGCTCTTCTTTGGATTTTTCTGCCTTTTGTTCTGTTCTCTGTCAAGATGATCCCACACTGCTTCAATAATGTTGAGGTCCGGGGTCTGGGGAGGCCAATCCATGACTGATAGTCTTCCACTGTGTGCTTTTCTATTCACATATGCTTTTACTGCTTTGACAGTGTGTTTGGGATCATTGTCATGCTGAAAAATGAAGCTGTTTGCAATCAGATGCTTTCCAGATGGTATTGCATGGTGGCTCAAATTCTGATGGTACTTTTTTGTGTCCATAATTCCATCAACACCACTGGCTGAAATGTAGCTCCAAACCTTGACAGAGCCTCCACTGTGTTTTACAGATGGCTGTAGACACTCTGTACATACTCAAGATGATTTGAAACAAAAATGTCAAATTCATATTCATCACTCCATCAGACCTGTTGCCACTGATTTTCAGTCCAGTTCTTGTGTAATGCGGCTTTTTCTCTCTGTTTCCCTTCCTTAAAAATGCCACCCTCCCAGTGAGACCATTTCTGATGAGTTTTCAGTGAACAGCAGATGGATCGACTGAAGGGCCAGAAGCATTTTTCAGGTCCAGATTTTTTTCCCATTTCTTAAGGACGTGACTTTTAGATTCTGTTTATTTGCTGTAGATAATCTTTTATGCCTGCCACTTCTTGTTTTGTCCTCCAGTTGTCTAGTTTCTTCAATTTTTTAAGGACACACTGCACACTATGCAGAGATATGCCAATCTTTTGGCTAACAGCTTTTTGGGAATCATCTTGTTGGTGCAGAAATGTTATTTTATTTCTGTTAATCTGTGTTATCTTTGGCATTTTTCATAGATTCAAGTGGCTTAACAAACAAACATGCCTCTGAAAATGGTCAGGTACAAGGACTGGACTGAAAATCAGTGAAAAAGCAGCCAATGTCCAAACCTCAGAAAGCCTGAAGGTCTTTCAAAGTACTGCTCAAGACCACCTTAAATAATTACAATAAAGTCTGGCTCTTTGGAAACAAAATATAAAGAAATAATAGGTAGTTTAAGACATTTGCACAGTGCTGTAGAGTCAAATGAAAACATAGAATATCAGACTGGCTATCTTATCTAAGATTATCCAGAAAGTGAAACTTTTCCGTTAATTAGGATGATTTTTCTAGGTTAAAATGTTCCTTGGTCAGCCTTATCAGTATCAGAAACAGGCCTAATCATAGAAAGATGATAATGAAGCCAGGGGACCATAAACTTTGATGATTCCTAAATCAGCTAATCATAAGGATGAAAAAGAGCTGCACTTCTAATAGAGACTTTAATTTGTGTGGTGCCTTTCACGCTCTGAAACAAGCGCACACGCACAAAAACGAAGTCCTCTCTACACACTGTCTTTTACTCAAGTGAGACTCTCTTTTGCCGCGTGAGACTGTTGGATAATGGGAAGTTGCTGAAAAGGTAATAAGAAATCCACTGTATCTGCCTCTACTCAAGGTGATGGGTGGGTTTTTGTTCTTTCACCCTAGCAATGGAACCTCTCTAAGCTTTTATTGTCTTCAGGTAAGTGCTTGTTACTGAGCCTCTGTCACTCAAGGCCACACCTTGAAAACATGAGAAAAAAACTATGAAGAAAAGGTCAGTGCTGTTCTCTTTCTTCTGTTCTTAGGAACCCCGTGGTGTGCGCCCATTAAAATTAAACATGGTGACGTGAGCTGTCGCACACCCAGAGGAGAGCACTACAGGAATGTGATGGGGACACGGTGTAAAATCCGCTGTAAGCAGGGATATGAGGCTCAGAGCTCAGAGGTGGTGTGCATGGCAAGCAAACACTGGTCCTCTAACTACGCCTGTCGAGGTGAGAAATTCCACTTGAACGTGAGCGACGTTGTGTTTCTAACTGTTTAAATGCATGCGTGTATTCAACATGGGCATTAAAAACATAGATTGCATAAAAAGATGGATGAAGGGAGGTAGGATATCAGCTATTGGTTTGCACTGGAGCAAATCGGAAGCCCAGAGATACAGCTGTTTGGAGCCAACACCGTCTACAGGGGTAGTGTTGGTTTTCATGGCCTGGGAATGCACCCAGAGCTGTCAATCAACAGATACACACCAGATATCCAAGCCTTCTATAAGCCTTCAAATCTTATTAACAGAGCCATCATCCAAAATGACCACTGGCATGCTTCATAGAGAGCCCAAATTTAGCAAATGAGACCGTACTGACTGTTCTAGTGAGATTTTGTTTCTGAATGGAGCCAGGGAATTATCGGAGATAGCTTGTAGCTGCACATTAAAGCATCAAGCCAAAGTAATTCCTGCATTATGAGTTCATTCCTGATTCTGGAAGGAGAAAATTTGCATGCTCTGAACCACATCTTACTGTCTTCTTCAGGGGATGTAATTTGTTGGATATTGTTTTTTAATGTTATGGATTTCAGATCTAAGATTTTTTTTAAATAAAATAAAGCTAAAATTTGGGGTTTATAAAACCAGGACTTGGCAGACCCTGAATTGAATAAGTGTAAGAAAATGGATGGATGGATGGATTTTGGAAAGGTTAGAAAAATTGCAGGATAAATGCTGGCAGTTTCAGTGTTAGAAGCTGTAGGTGGATGTGGATGCAGAAGCTGTTTAACCCTCAGTAACTTTGTTTAAAGCATGCTTGTCTCTTCAGTTCCTCCATTGTCTATAATTTACTCAAGTGCATTTGACTCCAAAGCTATTTTTTAGAAAATGTGGACTCAGGTCTAGATCAGATTTACTAGGGTGCAGTGCACGTCAGGTGTGAAAGCTAGATATACGTGATTTAAACTTTTAAAACACAAAAAAGCTCTTCTGTGTGCCACCTGTGTCCTCAGAAATCTGTCTACGCAGGAAGACCTCAGCACCTGCATCTGCTGGCTTACACAACCTCTGTCAAATTCATTTCAATTTCATTTACACAGGTCCAGTTCACAAGCTCAGTGTGCTCAATACTGGAGATAAAGATGCTATAATATTCCAGCAATGGGAACATCCCCTGTGAGTGACGGTTGGAAGGAAAAATTCCTTTTTTTTTTTTTTTTTTTAAACAGGAAGAGGTCACCCAGGAGAACCAGGATCAGGGAGGGCCAGCCATGAGTAGCTATGAGAAGGAACAAAACATAAACTATGACATGCAGTAGTGGCATGTAAATGCATGGCGAGTGAAAAGAGTTCTCAGTGCATCATGGGAATTACCCAGCAGCCTGAACCTATAGCAGCATGGTCAGGGTCATCTGGTCCAGCTCTAACTATAAACTTTATCAGAAAGGAAAGTTTTGAGCCAAACGTTAAATGTAGAAACAGTGTCTGCATCCTGAGGACAATCTAGGAGTTGGTTAGTTGAAGGCTCTGCCTCTAACCACCTCATGTCACGTGAATGTTTATCAGTATTTAGTGGCATCAGTTTAAACTTAACCTCAAAGCTCACTCTGCTTTCAGAGATTCGTTGTCCCAAGCTGGATATGCCCGCTAACGGCGGCTACAAGTGCTCAGACGGCTCCTACTTCAACTCTCGCTGTGAGTTCTTCTGCTCCCCTGGCTTCACTCTGAAGGGACAGAAGACGGCAACGTGCCGGTACAACAAGGTGTGGAGTGCGGGAGTGCCTACCTGTGTTGGTAAGATGGTGTGTGTGTTGTTGTTCTGTTGTGTACAGTTTGGTCTCCCAAAGAGGACTGGAGCCTCCAAGCTGTTAACAAGTAATTACTTGGTAGAGGCACAATGCCATCTCCAGCTATCACATAAAAGTCTCTATTACTATTCCTCATGATGTAATGCGTTTCACTTCTTAGTGTGAGTCTGACCTGAAAATGGCTTTGAGCTGTGTGACCTGCACTTAGGTGATGATATATGTGGCTGACCTGTGGATAATCCTTTATATGTGCTTGTATTCAATTGTTACCAGTGCTGGCACTGGTGCTGTTGGTGAACGGAACCTGAGTCTGCGAGGACACTTGGAAAATTCATCTTTGTTTTCAGAGTCAAAAGACTCTTTTGACATCTTTCTAATAGTTTCTTTTTTTTTTTTTTTTGTAGATATTGAGCCTCCAAAAATCAAGTGTCCTAATGTGAAGGATAAGTGGGCAGAACCTGGAAAGTTGACCGCGAGGGTGACTTGGGACACACCAGAGGGTGTTGACACCGCAGACGGCATCCTTACTGAGTTAGTTGCATCTCTGCTGCCTTGTTAAGCTTTTTTTTTCCCCCTCTCTTTTTGTCTTTTTTTCACAAATATACTGAAAAGACTAAGACTAAATTAAAAGATTAAAACTGAGAATGTGTTTTTTTTCCTCAGTGTTATCCTGAAAGGAAAACCCTCAAAATCCGACTTCCCGGAGGGGCTCCATAAAATGTCTTACACTGTGCTTGATCGGGCTGGGAACAAAGGGTCCTGCCGCTTCACTATCAGAGTGCGAGGTGAGCCTCTAAAAGCAGAGGAAGAGATTTTGATCATGTGTCTGGAGCAGGCTTTTAGGTGACACACTCTTTTAAGGGGTTATTTCCAAGAATTCTCCTGGGAGTATATTAAAGATATTTAATTAGTAGACTAACATTATATAACACAATATTTGCTAGTGTGTCTGTTAGACTGTGACATGGCAGCCAGGCCATGGTAGATACAGTAAGGTGCAAAGTCTTGAGCCACCACTCATCTTTATATTTTGCTGGTAAAATGCAAAATAAATGCAGCGATTTACTCAAATATGTACAAACATATAGTATATAAGTATAAAAAATCAATATTTGGTGTGACCAATACAGCCTGAACTCTCTTAGGCAAGGTTTCTTCTAATTTCTTTAAGTAGTCTTCAGGAATAGTTCTCCAGGCTTCTTGAAGGACATCCAGAGCTTTTCTTTGGATGTTGGCTGTCTTTTGTTCTGTTCACTGTCAAGATGATCCCACACTGGTTCAAACATGCTGAGGTCTGGGCTCTGGGGAGGCCGATCCATGACTGATAGTGTTCTATTGTGTTTTTCTATCCAGCTTTTAGAGTTTGGGATCATTCATGCTGAAAAGTGAAGTTGTTGCCAATCAGACTCTTTCCACTACATGGTGGATCAAAATCCGATGGTACTTTTTTGCGTTCATAATTCCATCTGTCCAGTTCTTGTGTAATTTAGCGTACCTCAGCCTTTTCCCCCTGTTTCCCCTTCCTTAAGAATGGCTTCTTAACAGCCACAATTCCTCCGAGACCATTTATGATAAGGCTTCAGTGAACAGTAGAGGGCTCAACTGAAGGGTCTCTCAAGTCTTTCCTAGATTTTTTCCTATTTCTTACAGACATGAGTTTCAGGTACTGTTCATCTGCTGTAGATAGTTTTTTCTCCAGGCTTCAGAAAGCTCCTTGGAAGCAAAATAGAAAGAAATGAAGGATGGGTCAAGAGTTTTGCACAGTACTGCAGCAGATACTTTAATGCAACTCCACTTTTATTTTTTAGCTTTGGTATAATGGTTTATGCCAAAGATGAGTCTAAACATATGATGCAAAATAATAAAAGATGCCAAATTTCTATAGGAAAGAGTAGAGTATGCTTGTAAAAAGCTAATTATCCACCATCTTACTGTCTCCCATGTTTCATGTACCTCTCTTTGTGAGCAGTGCGTCGCTGCAGCCCACTTTTTCCTCCAGACAACAGTTACATGAAGTGCGACAGTGACAAAGACAACTATGGCGCCACCTGTGAATTCACCTGTATCGGCGGCTACGAGCTACAGGGCAGCGCCGCCAGAGTGTGTCAGTATGGACTCACCTGGTCGGGTTCAGACACAACCTGTGCACGTATGTACTGCAAGCTGTTCTTATGCAAACATTACGAGCTTCTTTTAATGGTAATATTTATTTTTAGTTGCTCATTGTTTTAAAAAGACAATGATCAGACAATCATTTTGAAATGAAAAGATAAAGGGTGAAGAAACAGATAATTCTGGCTGTTTTTATCATTACTGTATGATGGGCTTAGTCTTAATCTTTGTTTATAATAAGTAGACATTGTGTACTTCCAAGATTTATCCAAAAAAAAAAAAAAAATGTAATTTCAACCGAAAAGCTTGTTGACCAGATCTTCTCCAGCAAGCTTTTTGTTTTATTTCTAACCTCTTTCCGAGCATTTGCATCATATGCAGTGTTTTTCATTAAGAGTTTTGTTTTCTACTCAGCTTGTCTGCTTTTCATATGATTTGGCTGTCAAAATGTTTTTGTGTCTCGCTGTAATTTTTATGCTTTTTCTACAATTCTGGCAGCTTTTTTATTTATTCAGGCTGAATTTCAGTGAATCCCTCCCTCATTAAAGGGACACTAAGTTAAACAGGTTCAGCATGCAGTGACTTCAAAACCATTTAATCTGCTTTAACTTATGATTATGAAGTAAAAGTTAATTGCACCATGCAGTGACAATTAAAGAATATATTTGGTACAAAATCTGTGAGGGAAGAATGCAAGATTGTGCCACAAAACAGGAAACTTTTGTTTTTGCAAGGAGCTGAAATTGTTGATGATTGAAATGTATATAAGTGAACTCCTTTACAGCTGAATGTTATCAAAAACAGGCGCGGAGGTCTTTTTTTTTTGTCTGTGTTCTCCTTTACTTATAAAACAGATGGACAGATGATTTTCTTAGATCAAGTATACGATTACAGATCCTAAAGCTTAATACTGAAAGATTGGGCTGCATTTTTTTTTCCAGAAAGTTCCAGCAACTTTCTCTGGTTTTATTTGAGGAGCCAAAAATGAGGAGAAAATGGTCGCCTCTGCTATCCATCGATTAGACAAATCAATATTGGGCGCTCGTCCATTAAATATCCGAGAGACAGGAAAAAAGTGCAGCTCTTGATCATCGGCAGTCAATAATGAACATCACATGCTCGGTTCAGTTCTTTCACAATGAAACTCAAAGTGGAGACAGAATGGCAGGCAGTAAAATTTAAAAAAACAAACTTATTATTTACCAAGGACATGACTAAAAGCATTATGGCACAAGAATCAATACACAAATAAAATCCAAAAGCAAAAAGGGACTATCAGAAAGCAGGGGGCCAGCAGGAGAAAAAGAGGGAGACTCAAGAATACGAGGGTGATGGGACGACAACGAGGTGAAGTCTGTGGTTTAGACAACACAAATTAAATCCACATAGGTGAACTCAGTCAAGACAATCATGAAGGCAGGGAAAGGAACAAAGGAGAGCAGAGGCACCGAGAACAAACACAGAGACAAACAAGATGCAGAAAGAGGAAACGCAGGAGGCACCGAAAAGGAGGAAAACCATCCAGTGACACAAAGGAAGATTAAAATCTGGGTATTATGATAGAAAACAAGGATCAAAGCAAAGACAATAACTTGAATTGATTTTTCTCAACTGAGCAGCCAAAAATTATTATGATACATCTCACAGAAACAATGTGTTGTAATAGTGCCCTTCTCTTTGCAGTGTGTGTGTGTCACATCTTGTCGTATCAGTTTGTCTGTTCAATGTCGTCACAGCCATGAACATTAACGTGGGAGTGCGTACGGCTGCTGCGCTGCTGGACCAGTTCTATGAGAAGCGAAGGCTCCTCATTATCTCAGCGCCAACAGCTGCCAATCATAATTACCGCTTCCAGATGACCAACTTACAGGTGAGGTGCGACTCTCAGAGTATGAGCTGAATGTGAGTCGCCTGAGATGGAGGGATGGGAGTCAACATTGGGGTGACTTGTGTCCTCTCTGATGATGCACACAAAGAGGGTCTCAGTGTGTTTGGGCTTTTCCTTTTTTTTTCCGCTTTGCTGCCTAAGTGGGACAAAGCAGCGAGACAAATAAATAGGAGAGAGGGTGTTGTGGTGATGAACAGGAAATGTCATGGCAGTGAATAAATGATAGTGACACCAGCTCTGATAAGGCTATTCTGGTGTGGACATTTTCCCACCTCATCAGACACCATTAAGTCAGAGCTGTCTTTAAATGCCCGACCTTTCAAAGTGACTCAGATGTCATCTGAAAGATAAACCGGTGTCAAGTTTGTGAATGAGATGACTGATCGGTCCTGCAGTCTGTAGCTTGGTTTGCAGGAGTTCCTGCAGTTATTTTGATAATTAATCACAAAACTGGTAACTTTCACCTTGCCCTGGGAAATGGTTATTAATTGTGATAATTTTACACAGATACAACAGGATTTCTTTCAAACATGTTTCTAAAACTGTGTTTATGCACTTCAAGTACTGTAGGAAGGAAGGCTGTTTTAGAAAGTTTGGGATGAAATATGGGGAAAATCTAACTTGAAATGAGTTTTTATTCTATGCAAACTGTGGACAGATTGCTCCTCTGGGCTCACTAAAGTCTGTTCAAATCTATCTATGCTGTGTGCCACAACTTCACAACTTAAAAAGCAAAGTGTGTTGGTGTAGCTGTAATTCAGTGTAAATGTACTGAACTGTATATTTCCACGACCTCTTGTTTTTTTTGAATGGGTTTGTTTTGGTAAAGCATCCTTGGGTTTCTTGAAAGGTGCTATACAAATTTAAGTTAATAATAATAATACTATTACCATAGCTAAATATAGCTAATAAAAAGAACACAAACAGTACTACGCAAAAGTCTTGAGACACCCCTCATTTTTAGCTCGGCTTATTCACACCATAGATGCATCTTGTTCAAGCAAGATCAAACTTCACACACTTCTTCACTGACTTTACTATAACAACACTTTGACCCCCCATTACTGAAGACTAGTTAAAGAAATTACAAGAAAGCCTGCCTTAAAATTGTACCACCTCTGTTTTTGCTTTATATACTGCATTTCCATTTAAATCGCTGCACCTAAAAAATGAGTGGTGGCTCGAGACTTTTGCACAGTACTGTAGGCACATTAAGTTTATTCAGTTATTGATTATCTTTTAAAATCAATTTTTGTTAACCTTTATTTAACCAGGAAATGAGATTCACTGTCCTGGACCAACACTGGCAGCATTAATGTAGCTGTAACATTTGAGCATGTGGAATTTGATGTAAATTGTACTCCTGCTCACCTGATGGAGCTGTTGGGGGATGGGAGGCTGCTGGACTGTTTATATTTATGTTAATGCAACGGAGACAAAATGGGGTTTATTTCATGCTTGGAACAGTTTTCTATCAAAGCACCCAGCAAAATCAGTTACCTGGTTAAAATGTGCTCCTTCTCACTTGTATAGCTATTGGGATTAACTGCTGGATGCAAGATGTCTGCCACTTCTGCTTTTCTCAGTGTGCTGCAGGTTTGAGTTTCCACATTGAGCTTGAACTTGAGCCTGAGCTAAGATCGGCTCCAAACTAGTTCATACGTATATGTGGTAAACACATGTACAGAGAAACTGCACTGTTTTTGAGTAGAGCTGAACTGAATCATGAGCATAATTGTTAGTTGTGTGATGTATTCTTTGTAACATGGTAATCAGTAGTAAAGCTGTAAAACTGATGGATCTGTCTGTCTTTGTCCTGTGGGAACAGCAAGCTCAGTGTGGACTGGACTTGAGACATGTGACGGTAATCGAGCTGGTCGGGACTTATCCAGCGCAAGTTGGCCGGATTCGACACAACCTGCTTCCTCCAGGACTTGCTCTGCAACTCAGGTACTAAGCACACACACACACACACACACCTCTGTAACTTCAGCACGTGAGACATTGGCTCGCTCCTGCTCACTGAACCGATGCGTTTCCTAGGTTACTGCTCCAGATTCCTCAAAGGTCTTTCCAAATGGTGCTGGTAGACAAGCAGGGCATAGACAAACAACGCTACCCGTTCCCGATCACAGCAGCTGAATTATTCACCACCATCGACACCTTCCCCCTCCGCAAGGACGAGATGGTGTTGCTGCAGGAGGCAGGCCAAACCTGTCAATCATAAAACACCCAGTACACTTCCATGGACTGTCAGCCATCTTCGATCCTTTCTTCCTCAGTCACTGCAGAAAAGACTCGGATCTCCTGTTTCCATCCACATGTCACACGCTCCTACCTGAACCAAATCTCTCCTGTGTGTGCGTGTGTCAAAGGTTTGGATGCCAGTCATGGTGCTAATCACACAGTGCATTACAATCATATTGATTCCTGTGACTTGTCTGTGTTTTATTTGTTCTTATTAATATTTTCAAAGCAGAAATATGTCTCACTACTTTGTACAAAAAGTCTTTTTACTGTATGAACCGGAAGACCTTTCTCCTAATATTTATGTCACACCTTTCTTAATAAGGATGTACTCTGTATGTGCAGCGCATCTGAATTTGCAAACACTGATTAAATATGTCTAGTGTGGAGGATGTGCTCGTGTGTGTGTGTCAGTGTGAGGAAGCAATCTGCTAAATTGCCTGAGGAAAAAGAGAAAGTTAAGATGGCAAATGATTCACAGGAGAACTCTTTAAGCCAGTATTAAATATTTTTTCTAAAATACAAATCATCCTTGCAGAAAGAAAACTACCTTGTACAACCTGGTTTCTAAAAAAGTTGAGTTGTAAATAAAAACTGAACACAGTGATTTGCAAAACATACTTTATATTTAATTGGGTAGTCTAAAGACAACATTAAATATCCCCTTTTTGAATTTAATGCCTCAGTGATTCTCAGCAGCTCTATTTGATGTTCTCTATCATTTACTAGGATGGTCCAAAGAGACACTTTTTAGGATGTGCTGCTGACAAATGCCAGTTGTAGGATTGAGACGGTCACCTGCTCGTCTTTCATTGATTCACGTCACCTCCAGGCAATAGATCGTTTCTGATAGAGGGTTTGAGACGGGAGCTCCATATTCTGCTCACCATTAGCTGTTGCAGCATTGCATTTTAAAAATGTAAAGCAAAAAAAAAAAAAAAATCCCCATAAGGGAACAGAATTCAACCTCTTATGTTCAGCTCTTTGTTGAACATGCTGCTTGTGGAAGCATGCAGAAAGTACATATCCAAGTCTGGCATATTTATGACCTTTGAAGGTCTTTAGTAATTATTCCTGAAATTGACATTTAACATGAAATATTTTAAGCCTTTCCCCCCCATTTTCATGATTATGGCTCATGAAAATCAGAAAAAGTTACTCATTTTGAGTGAGTCAATACTGTGTAGATCTTAGTCTAGTGCAGTATAGCATCATGAGGAAGGCTGCTGTCTTCAGTGAACATACGTCAGAAAGCTTCTTACCCGCGCTAAGAACAGCAGCTGGAACAGTGGTCTAATGTCTTCTTTTCAGATGAAAGTACATTTTACTTTCATTTTAGAAATCAAGATCCGAGATTCTGGTGGAAAAGCAGAGAGGCTTCAGAATCCACGGGGATCAGTCCACGTGAGGTTTCCACAATCTGATGATTTTGGTTTCCACGTCAGCTGCTGGTGTTGGTTAAACATGATAAAACACAGTGGACCAAAGTCAATACAACATCTACCAGGAGACTTTAGAGCACTTCATGCTTCCAACTGCTAATAAGCTTTGTAGAGATGCGGATTTCCCTTTCAAGCAGGATTTTCAAGCATCAGCCCACAGTGCCAGAAGTACCACCAAATGGTTTGCTGACCATATTATTGCTATACTTGACTGGCTACCAAAAATGCAGACAAGCCGAAGGTTGCAAAGATTTGTGTGAGTTAAAATAAGTCCTGGTTAAAGGCATTTATTTTTAGCAAGACTTTCAGGTATGTGTAACCCCAAAGTTAAAAGAAACTAATACACGTACAGCATTTGGAAATTTGCGTTTAATTCAAAATATTCTGGTAACACATTTGGGATGAAAACAGTGAATCTGATGCATGGAAACCAGACAAGAGAGTACATGCTGTACATCAAGAGTTTTCTCGGTATTGCACAACTTATGTATGCTGGACAGTTAACATATATTATTACTATAACTGGATGTCAAACTGGGAGCTGAGAGCAGATGGTTTTCAGAGGACAAGCAGACAAAATTGGCATTCCACATAAAGAATTGCTCTACGAGGTTTAACTTGAGACCAGTTTTCGTCAACTCTGCATTTCCTCGCACGACGGCGGAGCACAGAGCCCCGGGCGATGGGGGCAAGGTCATCAACTGATTACTGAGATGGAGGCGCTCGCCTCAGTGCTGACTCACGATTGAAAACAGCCTCCTTCTCAGGGTTGCTGGGAACGCACTTCAAATCACTCTGCTTTCTAGGAGTAAAGTGACGGGATCAGTGCTTTACATAAACTTTTGTTCTTCTACCTCAGTTTTCTCTAATACCATGCAGTTTCTATTATGACACTGATACAGTGTTACATAAATTACATCAAAGCTAGTCTAGGTTGGGTAATCTGTAATAGCTCAATTAAAAAAAAAAAAAAAAAATATTGTATTGCACCTTTTCAAGTTTTTCTACCACTAAGCTTGTCAGTGTTTGCAGACTTTCATCAAAACTACGCAATCTTAACACAACTGCAAGGTGGTTTTTGGTCCAGCACCCTCCTCGAGACTGATTTCACCGAGTGACGGCCAGCCACCCCCAGCAACTACTAGCCAACCAGTTGGGGAATACGAATTTTCCCCACTCTCGACCGGTGGTTGTATCACATCCAATAAGATGGACAACTTGAGCAATGTGTGCACATCACGTGACAAACTATTATTCTTCAAATCATGGCAAGAAATTTCAAATTTATATTTGTAACCTTTCACAAAGGCCACTGTAGTCTGAACCTGGCATAAAGCTGCAGCCACAAAAATAGAGCGATTCGTCTGATGCACATTGCTTTGACGTTCATGGCTCTGGTTGCTTAGGTAATCCTCTAATTTACTAATTGGTAGTTGTTTCAGTGGCTCATCTTGTAGTTGTGAAAAGCTTAGCTCAGGACCCATCCACTTTCCGTCAGTGTTTTTTTGTGTTTGGTTTTTTTCCCCCTCCCCATCCATAGTAGCTTTAAGTTGCCAAATGTCATTGACTTGCTACGGTTTCTGGTCACCACTTCACTGCAAAACCCTGCGCGCACAGCTTAAAATGGTAAACAGCCATGGAAGTGAGGAACCTATATGCTACAGCATACTAATAGTTGGATATTTAGCAGGTACATACTTTACTCTGTTGGCATGTTACATTTGCTAATTAGCACTGTTTTTTGGACCAGATGCACTAAACAAATGTTGAGATCACAAAGTTATTAAAATGAACTCTGAGGGACATGAATGCCGTAATATTTTGTTCACACAATTTAAAGATACTACACTCCAAATTCAGAAGCGACCCTAAAGTGCGTGCTTGAAGTCAAGTTCACTAGGATGCATCAGGCAGGAAGTAATCATGGTTCACTAGTTTTGAATCTTTTGCAGGATAAGTGAAAACCTCACCCTGCTGGCAGAGCCCAGGGGAACACGGGGAAATCATCATTCTGAGGATACATCCTGCGGGGACCATGAATGTACACAGGGTTCTCAATCATCCTTCCAGTGGTTTTCAATCCATGGAAATATACCCAACAACCAGCTTCTGGAATATGACTTTTCCTGCTCTAAATTTGGTTTACTGAGTCCTATTTTTTATACATGAATTCTATTTGATTTAAACCTCCTTTCAACCCAATCGAGTCTTCTGTTGCTAATTTTTTCCTTAATCTAAAAAAAAAAAAACTTATGAAGTAGTAAATTCAAATAGAAGCACCTCGAGCAGCACAGCAGTAAGAATGAGTAATTTTCTACATCTGTACACAGCTGTTTATGAGGGGATGAATTCAACATCCCATGTGCCTCAGAGCAGGATTCAGCTTTGCCGTTTAGAAGGGGAGCGTCCACATTTATTTATAACTGATCAGTGCCTCGTGAATGGTCTCCATCAGCTGCAACAACATGCAGACGTCACTCAGACGCGGACGGACATATCGGGAGTCACTGTGTGCTTATTCAGAAGATGTTAAATACAACACTTGTTTTTCCATAAACAGCAGTGCTTGGTCAAGACTAGATGCTGGAGGACAGAGGGGCACATATGAATGAGTGTGTAAGGCATGACTGGCTGTTGTGGACAGAAGAAGGGATCTGAAGTGAAAAGAAGCAGGGAAAGGGACAGGCTCTGTTCCTTTGAGAGTCCAGAGTCCTGAGCCCCTCGCTGCTCCACTTTGCTGGCTCCTCCTCACATCTTCAGACGACTTCTCGCTTTCCTTTCTCCCTTTCAGTCTCAGTCTGTTCTCTAGCTGTGCTTTAGTTGGGTTCATGTATTGTGCTGGCGCATGCTGGATCGCAGCATCAGAGTACACTCATGGGGGACTTCGGGATTTTCAATCATTCGTTGCCATAGCCGTTTTTCCTCCCCGTATGAGTCCATCCAGTCTACCTCCTTCCCGTAGCTTTCCCCTGATGGGAGCAGAGACAAACACACACATTTGTTTTACTTTGTTTGAAAAACTAGCTCACATTTCATAGGATTGCCATACGCTTTATGATTTTTGTTTACTGAGTATGCTGTGCACATCAAAAAGGACCACTAGAGTTAAGTTTTGCATGAGGCACAGATTGGGGAAGGGGGGGAAAAGAAAAAAAAAAGGGGGGGGGGGGGGGGTCATAAAACCTCTGATGCTTTTCCTTATTTTCTGTCATATATACATAGACAGACATGCCCACAGTTCAAAACAACGAGATCAGTGTATGTGCAAATAATCCCTGCAAGACTGCTTTAAACACTACACAATCTGAATGATGACAGTGACAGGCCATATTCCTCATATGGTGATTTCTGGCGCACAGCCCCACCCACCCACTGTTCAAACCTGTCTGTGAGGAGCAGCCAGTGAGGAGAAAGTTGGCTTAAAGGAAGCAGAGCTAAACTGAATTTTCAAAAAAGGATTTTATGAACTTTCTGAATCATGCCAAGCTACTGTAGTACAGTTGCAAAAATCAATATTTATATGTATGGGAATATCTGAATTACATTGTGGATGTGATGTGAAGCAGATTAAAAAAATAATGCTAATAATAATAAAAATTAATAATGCTTTGGTCCATTGGTTTTACTACCTTGTTTGAAATTCTGTGCAATACTTTGACCTTAACAGAGAAAATATGGACATTTATTTCCTCATAACACTGGCTAACCAGATTATTTTGTTTTCCTACCGCACAGTCTTACCTGTGCCAGCTCCCAGCCTGACTCCCCCCAGGAAGACGTTGCTGGACAGAGCTTCTTTGTCCCACACAGTGAGCTCCAGGCAGACGTTGTTGAGGTCTCCTGGCTGCAGCCCACAGTAGGTGAAGGTGTGGTTCCACTGCGGGTTAACAGTGTGTCGCTCCACCACTGTCTTGTGCTTGGTTGACTTGTTGCTATCAGGGAGGAGGTATCTGAAGAAAAAAGACAGCCTATTTACTTTACAATGCTCAAGTTGTGTTTTCCAAGAAATCACATCTTGGGCACACATTTTCAGGAGTAAGTACTCTGAACCAGAGGGTGTGTGTGTGTGTGTGTGTGTGTGTGTGTGTGTGTGTGTGTGTGTGTGTGAAGTGTCTTAATGGTTCTTGTGAAAAAAGACAAAGAGCTGCAAAATGGCTTTAAACAAAAATAAACCTACACAGAACTAGTATTAATATATTAGGAGGGAAAATAATTTAAATAAAGAAATTGTGTATAAGAAATTGGAGGCAAAAAGAAAAAAGCCAAGCAAAGCCAATTAATTTATATAGCACTTTAAAACAGTAAGCACTGACCAAAGTGCTGAACATGGAATAAAAACAACAAAAGACAAACGTAAAAGTCAACACCCAGAAATAAGAGCATCAATAAAATATAAAAATAAATAAGAGCATCAGTAACATAAAAAAAAAGTTGCAAACGACTACAGAGAGACAAGGCTACGTTTGCAGCTTTGTGTCTTTCAGTCTGGGCGTCTTGCTTCCATCCAGAGGCATGATGTTTTAAAGTCTGTCCATGGAATTTCATAATTTGGACTTACAAATCTAGGATGTAAATGATATGACATTTCATTTTAGAAAATGTCCTTTGCATTGACAGCATTTCAGTCTTCAGTTTAATAGTGCCAAAAATCTGTTACTTGATGAAAGTTTTACACAAGCTTCAAAAAGCTGCGCATACTCAGCCCTAAAACCTCATTTTAAATTCATAAACCACCCGTGAAGGTAGCAGCTCACCCTTTAACGAAAGGATCCGAATAGCCTCCAGGCTTGACACCAGTTAGATTTTTGGCTCCCTTGACCAGCAGCTCAACCATGCCCCCTTCAGGCAGAGTGAAAGTGCTCGCCTTCTTGCCTTTCAGGAAACTCTTCTTCACTGGCGGGGGAGGAAAAGCAATCAGTGTAAAAATGTAAGTTTATTTATGTAACACTAGACACAAAAATAAATAGATAAATGAGTCATAACCGTGTGAAAGCGATGCCAGTAACTTTTGTATGCCTGCTTCCCCCCTTCACAAACAAAAAAAAATAAAATAAATTGAAGTCAAGAAATCACCTCTAAACAGAATCAATAATGGCATCGGCTTCAATAATATCCATCCCTACTGGCTACAAAGCAGTGACTCATGTTTTTAAAACCTATGGCGCTTCATGTTTTATTTATTTAGGAATTTCAAGAGACTTGAGAATAAATTAAATTCACACATTTAGTCCACTGCATTCCTTTTTATAGAGTACAGATACTTGTTGGTACCAGAAATCTTGTTCCCTTGTACAACAGAGATATATTAGACAAGATTTTTACTTCCTAATAAGCCATCAACATCTACAGTTATTCATCCTAATATGGCACCGATCTTCAGCCTTCACTAGATACAATCTGAAAGTTCTTTGCAGTGTGTGTGAGTTTGTGTGTGTTTAAAATGAGTCATATTGGGGAAGCAAAGAATTTCCTTACAAAGTGACACCCTGTGCCTGCACTAACCTTAATAACAAAACCCCTTACTGTAGAAAACCATGCAGTGCCTTATAGATGTATAGGAACATTTCTCCACTAATCACAAGCAGGAGGTCAGTCTTTTTTTTTTTTTTTTTGGTTTTTAATCATTTGGGCAGCAGGCGAGCAGCAGCTCTGCAGTAATTGGGGATAAAAATCAGGGAATTTCTGAAAGTAGCAAACACAATGTTCTCAGGTCAGACGGGAATAAGAAGCGTTTTATTTTAGAGCCGACTGGGTTGGGCAAATATATATTTATCCTCATTAGCAAATCAACAACTCACTGGTGGGTCACTCATTATCACAAACTCATGCTGTGCAGCCAAACATTGTTCAAACCCTTGAAACATTGAAGTTTTAAAAATAAACATTAAACTGAAATTTGGGGTCTTTGGGTTGAAAGTTTCCCTGATAAAGTGCTAGTATAAAAGATATTGGGAATATATCACACTGTGGGACCAATTTTAATGCATTATATACAGTAATTATACTGTAAAGTTTAATGGTGTTTGTACCTTGGATTTGGTCTGCAGTCGGTGTGACGTTCTTTCCTTCAGGGATATACTTCAACACAACAGTCAGCTCTCCTCTATACTGCAGTGTAGCATCTATACTGCCCTCCACCTACATGCGCGCACACACACACACACACACACATACACAAACAAACCAGATAATCATCTTCAAGCACGCTCGGTACAAGGAATCTGAAAATGGCAATGCATGCCGATTCAGGCTGCCACCTTGGGCTGCAGTGTGTACCACTCCTCTATCTGGCAATCGAATTTCCAGGCGTCAAAAGCCAGTTCCACTTCTCCCAGGAAGCTGTTGCGTCCAAACCGGTCGTGGTGCCATACAGACGCCTGCAGGGTTCGTGTCTCCAGCTGCGAGTGGCTGATCACGTACTGAGAGGGGAAGAAAGAAAGAGGAAAAATCCCACAGGAGATGACCAACTCTATGTGGCTTCATGATAAAAACTATTAATTCAGATGCTCTCTTGCTCTCCTTGCGTTTTCCTCTCACACACCCGCAGAGTCTCATTGAAAACAGGGTTTATGGTGTTGGCCTTGATGCTCGTCTTCCTCTTGCTCTGTCGTGACTTATCTGGCAACAGGTAAGTCTTCACATACCTGCCATGAGAAAGCACAACATGGTGTATTAGAGCCCTCTAACTCCTTATAATAGTTTTTTTGTGTACATACCCATAATGGCATTTTTTTTGCCAATGACCATCTGCTGATCTCTAAACACTTACCATCACATATATAATGTGCACGTGTGTGTGTGTGTGTGTGTGCGCGCGCGCACGCATGCACTCTTACGCATCCGTTCGCTGCCTCCTCTCGTCGCCTACTGCCAGGTTGTGACACTCTTTCACCAGAACACTGAGTGCGCCGGTCTTGTAGCTGTAGCTGATGTTGAGCAGGATCTCGCCGCTCACCTTTGCGTTGCCATAGTCACCGGTCTCGCTGTACATGCTCATCGTGCTGTTTATACTGCTCTGCGAGGCCGAGGCGAGAGATAAAGGCGCAGATATGAGATGGGTGACGTTAAAGGAGGAAAAAGGGGAAACAGGGGAGCACGTAAAGTGAGAGAAGTGATGAAATCTAGTGGAAACAAAACACTTGCTGAACACAAGAGGAATAAAAATCTGTGGCAGGGCACTAATGTTTAAGACTGTGGCTCATATCAGAATTATTACTGGAAGTTTACAAAGTGCAATACGTGAAACTTTTGTGGATAAATCATTGTGAAAGTGAGAAAATAATGTTGAAGCATGCACTGTTCATTTTCTGACTGTTTGAGGACAGACGAAACTTACTGCCATGAGCTTGAGAACACCTGTAAGAGTGTAATGAGTTTGGAAATGACTTCTTGTTGACAGACACTCAAAAAGCATTAGAACCGTAGGGCTTTAACTGCCATAAAAATAAAAGACTGCTCCATCGAATAAAAGCCACAATAACGTAATATAATGAAAGTGAACATATAAAAAAAAAAAAAAAAAAAGGAACCAAATGAGATTTGTGGGGTGGGGGGGTGGGGTTAGATTATTACCAGTTACATCCACAGAAGGAATTCTGACTACTGTGGCTGCACCACCTGGATTTGGTTGCCCATCAAATTAAAAAGTAACCTTTTTATGCCACATTCCCCACCACAGTTTATTCCCTCACACTGTGAACCTGCCAAACCCATTTCACTGAGGGGGGGAAAAAAAAAAAAAAAAAAAAAAAAAAAAAGATTAATCTTTGCAACCACAGCAGGTAATTATGCCTGGAACATTTCTTTGAAAGCATAACTTGTCGCTCCAGACAGGATAAAACTGGCATAATCCACTGATGACAATACTGCTGGGCTGTCCAGGGAGCCAGAATTGAGCCATGCTGCTGCACCCCCCCCCCAAATCCCAGCCTGGAAACTCTTATTCATTTCCTGCAGGAAGCCAGAATGATTAATGACTTTGTTAAATGCAAGGGACACTAAATTAAGCCACTGACACACACACACACACACAACATGCAGTGAGCATGCAGTTATACTCAGAATACCACCTTGTGGTATATTCATGAAAATTCTATATGCATTATTGAATATTGCATGTAATATTTAGGATCTGGTGCTTTGCTGCTGCACCTTTACTGCTCTCTAACGTAGAGCTGAATGTGCAGTAAAAGCATGCACAAATACCACAGGGGAGACTTACAGTCTCAGCATCCGAGTCAGGGACATTGAGATACCCCCACCTTCTTTCTGATCCAGGAGTGGAAGACTATTTACAAAAGAGGCAAATAAATATATGAAGAAAGATGGAAGAGGAAAGGGTAAGTATTGAATCTATGACTTGATCTGTTAGAGGCTGAATAGACACACACACACACACACACACACACACACACACAAAAAAAAAAAAAAAAAAAAAAAAAAATCACAAACTCATCCAGCATCAACTGAAATCAGAAAGGCTGCAAGAGACAGCTGCCATGAGAAAGAACTGACATATTCCTTTAAACTATTATCCATTTTTAAAAAAATATTACCTTTTCTGATGTTAGCCATGCTAGAGAAAGCCTAAATAGACTTACCACCCATTTTCTTAGGTGTACAGTACCTGTTCAAGTGCTCATTAGTGCTGCTCATATGGCAGCAACTCTGTGCATTTAGGCATGGTCATTTCTCAGTAACATGTCACTGTGAAAGATGACAAGAGCTATGGTGAGTATATTTATAGGAGCTGATTTTGTATTTTAACAAAATGTTTCAAATGGGGAGCACAGAGTGAATCCCTGTGTTAAATAGATTTGTCCAAGACAGCTGGGGGGGGTGTTCTGTCCAGTGGATCCAGATAACACCCACCCATGGTATCTGGATCAGATCAAGTTGAGCAATAATTTACACCTGTTCTTGGTGCTGTTTTGCTGTGAGGAAAGCCCCACAGGTGAGCCCGGGACAAAGCTTTCAAACATTGCCCAACATGGATGTAGCTCTTTCTTGTTTTCTTTTACCCCCAGGGTCAGGCCTCCCCAGGGTTAGGTCTATGGAGACAATGAGGACTAGTATTCTTGTACCTGTAGAGGTAACGACACTTGGTTTGTCACTGTCAAAACAGACATACAGACATACAAGATAAGTTTTGAACTTTAACTCGCTTCAATCTGGGAAGTTTTGACACTATCAAAGGTGGCCAAGTACACTCAGTCACTTTATTAGGAACACCTGTTCAACTGCTCGTTAATCCAAGTACAGCCAATCATGGCAGCAACTCACTGCATTTAGGCATGTCGACATGCCTAAATGCAAATTCACACAGGCTCACTAAAATTAGACAATAGAAGACTGAAGAACACTGGCTGGTCTGATGAGTCTTGATTTTTGATGCCACATTTGGATGTCAGGGTCAAACTTTAGTGCAAACAGCATGAATCCATCTGCCTGGTATCAGTGGTTCAGGTTGTTGCTGGTGGTGTAATGATGTGGGGGATATTTTCTTGGCCCCCTTAATACCAACTGAGTATCATTTAAACACCACAGCTTACCTGAATATTAGTACTGAGCATGTCCATCCCTTTACCACAGCCTTTAAGAGTATCATTATGTATTCCTCAAAAAACAAAAAAACAACCCCGTCTCAGATGGAAACCATTAAATGTCTAATAGTAGCTCATTGTGCCTTCATTAGCCATGAAAGCCCTCTTTGCTGTGAATCATATCAGTGGGCAGAGTATATCGGAGCTCGACTCAGTGACAGACAACTATCTGCATCACGTCTGATCACCACCTTCTACTTCCATTCATACTGCTGACAGCAGCTCAGTGAGTGCTACCATAACAGAGAGACGGACTGTCAGACAGGCCAGCCATCTCATCTGTTTACCTATGAAGCTCTCAGTCTACATGCATACACAAAGGAGACAAGCAGAGCACAGTGAGTCATGAATAGGATTATTATCTGGACATTTAAATAACTGATTTTCTGCCAAAGTAGTTTAGAGCTGGCAGTGAGCGATTCTCCTGAAGAAGTTAACATGACTGAATCAGGTGTATGTGTGAGCAATTAAGAAAAAAAAAAAAAAAAAAAGTCACCATCTGATGTGAAATTAAGCCATAAAGATAGACTTTGATTCATGTGCCAGTGTTGTGAGATTCCCCCACCACCACATGCACACACACCAGATCCCAATTCAATACATGGTGGTGAGGAGATTAGAAAATTACATTTAAACAGCTTTTAATTAGTCCTGAAAAAAAAAAGAAAAGAGCCTTAATAAAATGTGTAGCATGGATTATTCAGAGTAACAGGTCCACTGTCTCTAATTGATGTTTAAAATTTAAAAATCATATTATGCGCATTTCCAACTATTTTTATTCTGGGGCTTGACTCGAGTACATCTGCATGAATCAGTTAAAGAAAAGCTTCGACTGTTACGCAGCCATTCAGTCGAGCCTCTTTTTGGTTGAAAACAGGTGGGTGAGCACATTGAAAAACAGTGAAGCCAGGTTCAGACTACACAATATAGGGGTCTGATCAAATAACTGCTGAGCTACATCAGGTAATTATAATGCCAAATTCTTGGTGACACATGACAGACAACTTATAGGTTGCAGTCAGACAGCTGAGAGACAGGTTGTATCTCAGGTGCTCTCTCAGTACTGTTGTGCCATAGATCAACTGCAATGTAAACAGACAACAATATGGGCTGTCAGGCATTCAATAAAGGACAGTACAGGCGGTGCGTCTTAATTTTTTTTTCTTTCTGCTTATGCCGTATATGTAGAAAAGTGATTTGACCTCGAAATGGTTCCAATGCAACAGACGCGACAAGTGAGAAAATACAAAATTCAAACATGATTTAATCAGTCATCATGTCCCAAAACTCAAAGAGGCGATTTTATTCCAATATCGGATGGATAACCAAAATAATCTTTGAAAGATGCTGAAATGCTTTTGCAGAACTGCAAAGTGAGATAATTTATCAGAGCTTCACATTAGTTCCATTGTTAGCACTAAACATTGATGAGTGCAGCTTCAAATGTAACCTTTTAATAATAAAATAAAAAAAAAAAAAAAAAAACACACATATCCCCCTCTAATTCTATATACACACAGATGATGCATTTCCTGCAAAGAAAATAGGACATGCACATTATTATTAACCTACATAAACATGCTTCTACCTCACAATTTACCCTCATCCACAAAGCAGTAACCCTCCATTATCAGACTACAACTTAGATTACGGAAACAGTTGAGCTTTCCTAGTATGGAAGCTGTTCGTGACACAGCTCATTCTGTGTTTACATAGTCAACACTAGAACGCACACACCTGACTCACATCTGGCGGTGAGTGTACAGTGTGTGTATACGGAGCATGTACCTGTTTAAGTACGAGGGCTTTCCCGGAGCCTCTTATTACTATTTTTGTGTTTGTGTGTGCTGTCACATGGGTGTTACCGTTGACATGGCGTTGCTGAGGCGTCTGCCAGTAATCTTGCTGTGGGCCGACATCAGAGCGTCGATGTCTTCCTCATCAGAAAACTCCTGTGGATGACAGCAGATTTAGTCAAAAGGGAGATGACACGTGAGAAGCCGGCCAGAGCGCCTTTGTACTCTGTGCAGTTTTCCACACAACAGCTGTGTGGGTGGATGCAGGCAGCTTCCATAAATTCAATCAGACAAGACCGGACAGAGAACGGTAATTCAATTTTAACAAGCAAATCCGCAGCGTTGTTGGCTTTACAATAAACACTGTGTGCATGAATGGATGAGTAAGTGAGGAGAGAAAGAGAAAAAAAAAAATCATTTTTGAGAGTGAGTTTTTCCTGTGAGCTGCTCACTCAAACAAAGCAGCCCGATACTGACCATCACATCCTCCACCTGTTTTTGGCCTACATGTGTTTAGATGCTTGTCATGCTCTTTGAAGTGAGCTCTGAAGTGAAATTAACATTCAATCCCACATCTGACTCATTGTGTTGAGTTCATCGGCCCACAGATTCTGAGCTTACTGTAGTGTGTAACCACATCATGTACAAATGTGCAACTATGGCCATTTATAAAAAAGAAAAAAAAAGAAAAAAGAAAGAGAGGCATGGAGTGGAAAAAAAAAATCTGGCTGTAGTAACTTCACATTCAGAGCTTTATGAGTTTGTTTCAAAAACCAAATATATTGGTCAGGGTGAAGGAGGAGAGCTGGACTGACGGCGCTTACCGTTTCGTCGAGTCCAGGGACTGAGCGGCTTCTGACAGAGAGGGTGTTGTCATTGGGTTCAGAGCCGGGAGATAACAGGTCACACTCTGATCGACTGTGATCTGGTGTAGGAAGAGAGGGAGGGAGGTGAGAGACATGAGGAAAAACATGCAGCTTTGAAGATGCAATGTTGTAAAGGTAAACACTGAGAAACAGAGGGAGACAGCAACGGATTTTTGGGGAGATTCAGAACTTGACCTCACATGTGCTTACCGGGGCCTTCTGCAGCAACTAAAAGTCGTCCTGTCTTGATTTAGGATTTCTTTTCCAAACACTTCTTGCTTTAAATTCATTCAAGTCACACCACATCTGAGATTTACCAAAAATTTTCCAATAAAAGATCCAGAAGACTGGTCTGTTTAAGATCTTTATCCTGTTGTAGAAGCCAGCCTCCTTCAGTTTCACTTTTGCTCTGCATGCCATTTGCTTCAAGTGATATTTGTGGGAATCCAGTCTTCCTGATCCATTGGCTGTCACCCAACCCTAATGCAAGGTGCAAATACTCTTTCCAAACATACTTTTGATTGTGGCCAAACAGCTCCATCTGAACTACGTGCCACTTCCACAGGGGTTATATTGCACAACTCTTGCAGATTTCCAACTGACCCTAGTTTCTGTTCATCTGATTTCAGTGGGAGAACTGTTTCACCCATCAAAGTGACTTCTTCAGTCTCTTCATAGCATCTGGATGAACACCATCAACTTTCTGGGATTTCCTTTCCTGGCATATTGAGCATGCATCAACACATTTCCAACTGACTTTTGTAATTAGGTTGCAGGTAAGGTTTCCTTCCATCATCTCTGCTGTGTAGACTGTGCTTCAGCACTTCACGCTAATCCCTGCGTCAGCTAAACCCTCCTGCGGGTAACTGCAGTCAACATAATGGGTTATTGCAGTACCTTTCTAATTAGGTGCGCAGTCTCTACCCCCCAATGTTTTTTTCTTTTCTCCAGATCTTGTTTTCACTTCCAAAAATATCTGCTCAAATGTTTCAAAATTACATTTTGCAGAGTGAAAACAGGTTTATTTATATCCTGTCTCAGGTTTTTAGAAATCTTTGTTTCAGATTTTCAGTCCGTTTCCTGGAGGAGCCCACCGGCTGTTGAGTGCCAACACAATTTTCAGTGCTCATTTCTGTGCTCCCTCCCAGGTGCTGGGAGAACTGGCGGCACGCCTCAGTGAAGCCTTTTCCAAATTACATCCTTTTGCCCTCAGTTATCACCACATCCATCTTCACCTTCTATAAATATTGGTACTAATGTTTAGAGTTGTGGTCTTTGCTCATGTAAGTCTGCTGAGGGCAGCCAAATGTACCAAGCCGAAAGAGCAGATGCGCGCGCGCACACACACACACACACGCGCGCAATAAATGCCTACGTTTTTGGTTTTCAAAGAGATATACGCTGTCTACTTAGACAAGTCATTTTTTCAACTAAATCTTAAAAGTGATTAGGTTACACCCACCAGCTACTTTTTCATACAGTATATGTTCAGCTGCTTGTTAATGCAAATACCTAGTCAGCCAATCACATGACAGCAGCTCAATGAATTTAGGCGTGTAGACATGATTAAAATACCTGCTGATGTTCAAAGTGAGTATCAAAATGGAAATGGGATTTAAGTGACTTTGAATGTAGCTGGTCTATTGGGTTTACAGAGAATGAACCAAAAAGGAGAAAATATCCAGTGAGCAGCAGTTCTTTGGGAGAAAATGCTTTGATGTTGTGGAGAATGGTCAGACCACTTCAAGCTGATAGGAAGACAACAGTAATTCAAATAATCACTCATTAAAGCCAAGGTACACAGAAGAGCATCTCTGAACACACAACATGGGGAACCTTGATGCAGATGAGCTACAACAGCAGATGCCACTCCTGTCAGCTAAGAACAGGAAACTGAGGCTACAATTCACACAGGATCACCAACATTGGAAAATAGTACATTGAAAAATGTTGCCTGATCTGATGAGTCTCAGTTTCTACTGCAAAATTCAGATGGTAGGGTCAGAATTTGGCATAAACATGAAAGCATGAATCCACTCTGCCTTGTTTCAGTGGCTGAGGCTGCTGGTGGTGCAGAGGATATTTTCTTGGCACACTTTGGGCCTCTTTGTACCAACTGAGTATCAGTTAAATGCCACAGCCTACTTGAGTACTGTTGTTAACTCTGTCCATCCCTTTATGACCACAGTGTACCCATCTTCTGGCTGCTTCATTCAGGATAATACACCAAGTCACAAAGCTCAAATCATCAAAAACTGGTTTCTTGAATGTGTCCGTGATTTCACTGTCCACAGTCACCAGATCTCAATCCAACTGAGCACCTTTGGGATGTGGTGAAATAAGAGATTCCCATCATGGATGTGGAGCTGACAAATCTGCATTAACTGTGTGATGTTGTCATGTCAATGTGGACCAACATCTCTGAAGAAAGATTCAACAAGGTGCTAGAAACAATGATGAACAATTTCTTCTGAAGACAAAAAGGGGTCCAACCCAGTACTAGGGAGGAGTACCTAATAAAGTGCCAGATGAGTGCATTTACAAAAATGCTGAAGCAGTTCTTTAAAGCAGAAAAACAGAAAGCAAAACTGAGTTAAAATTTCAAACTTGAAAAAAGCTTCAGGCAGGCAGCTTTAACAAGTCTCATGAGTAAAGAACTGAACCACAAATAGTTTTCAATCAACCATATAATCAGGCACAGAAAAATACCAGGACAGAAAATAACGTGAGCTATGAAGCTGTGAGAGAGCGGCAGGATTCATGCTGCTTCAGTGCAGAGGGATTAAAAAAAACAAAAAAAAACAAAACAAAAACTGATACCTGATGAAACCGAGGGCTTGGACACACAAATGCTCGGGCCAGAAGCTCTCTTCTCGGGTGCGCTACCAGCATCGCTCTCCGCTCCTTCAGGCTGCATTCAAAAAACAAATATACACAAGCTATTAAGATAACTGTCTCCCTGCCCAACTGGAGAAACTTTCCAACCTTCCCCAGTTTTCCCAGTGTGCTGCTGTTTGCGTGCATCGATTGCTGACCCTGACCCTCCGATTAGCATCAAGATTGGATGATCTGTCCAGAGACCGGGGACGCAGGTTTTTGGATGCCATGGACTCCATACCCTCCGCACCACCCCTGACAAAGCAAAGAAGTCAGCTGATTAAGAGCAATTAATCATGTGTTTAACACTGAAGGTAGCTCCATATACAACACATGTTTCAGATTTATTCTTTAAGCACTATTGAAAGGATTTAAGATTTGCTTTTTTATTTTTTATTTTATTGAAACTTTTTTTGAAACATTACTGTTTTACATGATGGAAACTTGTGTGGACCCCAAGATGATTAACTGCTACCTCACCTATCACTGTACTACACTGGAATTCACTGAACTCCTGAGTGCGACCCATTCTTTCACAAATGTTTGCAGAAGCAGGCTGCATGACTAGGTGCTTGGTTTTATGCACCTGTGGCCATGGAAGTGATTGGAACACCTGAATTCAATGATTTGGATGAGTGAGTGAATACTTTTGGCAATATAGTGTGTATATTGTGGAGTCTTATTTTCAGGATCATCTTACTAACTCACTTGTGCTTTGCATCCCACAGTGCAAATGTTTATTAGGGCTGGTCATCTTTAGTACATTGTTTCAATCAATTAAGTAGATTGCTTTCGCCAGGTCATGATTGGAGGGGTGGAGGGAAAGTGATGATAAGGAGCAGCTTTTAGCCAACTGGATGTTGTTGGTCTGTTAATCTGGAAAAAACAGTTCTTCCAAGTATGCTGCAGACACCACTCTGATAAAATAACTGCAGCTCCATGAAATGCTGAAAGTGAATTCCTATCATCTATTGTTTATCAGCTGCTCTCCTTTTTGTCTCTAAGCCTCTCAGCGTGCTGCCTTCAGGAACTATTAGAGTGCAGGCAAAATGAGGAGGGATGCTAGCTGGCACAATCCAATTACTGCTTTCCTGCTTTACTAAATTTCTTTGAAAAGCATTCAGGGTCTCTGACACATATATCAAATAAGTGTCCACTTGACCTTTTCTAATGCTTTCATACTGGAGGTGTGCACTCAACACACTGCACATTCAGTTTCAGATGATTTTATCCCGTCTATGTGCTGCATGTATTATACACACATATTGCTTAATTCATTAAGTTCAGGATGTGTTTGTATGAACAAACAGCTGTTAATGCTCTATGTTCTTTTGCTTACCCCTTTCTCCTGGCATCATTGACTACAGTTAATCTGTTGGATACTGCAGACTCCGGTTTCTCCTGCTTTGAAGGGGCAGTCTTTTTTACTTCTGTGGCTTAAGATGAAATAAATCAGTATTAAAATTAGCATCATTATGACATTTCAACTGTAATCATTCTGTAGCAGTCAGACTCACTCTGCGGGGTACTCAGGATCGTCTGTTTGACCACGTCACTGCTCAACAGTCCCCGCTCAAAGCGCTTAGACCTCTCCTCCAGGAACCATTCTCCACTTGACACCTTCAGTTCCCTGTTGTACCAAGGCATTAAAGGGGAATAAACACCTCAAGATAAAACATGTAGTAAAAGTAAAATCCAAGGACACTAGAAGCAAGCATTCTCCCCTGCCCCACATCATTTTCAAAATCACAGAATCCTCATTTCAGTCATTACCACCTACTCTAACAAGTCAGGCGAAAAATCACTGAAAAAATTTTTAATTTTTCCCTAAAGAAAAATATATCTTTCAGAAAGCATGCTGCTGCTGTGATATTAAATCTTTGCATTACTGCCCAGTGATTGCATATCTGTATCATCCGACTATGAATCATAGCTTGTTTTTGTATTTTATCACCAGAGTGAAGAGTTAACCTTAAACAGCCAGCACCAAGCAGAGAAAAAGAAAAACTATTGTTCCTAGGGGTGGGCAGTTTCTTCTCTCTCTGCTTTTTTTGCTGCCTAGCTTCTGAAATGAATCCGACACCCTAGGTGGAATCACTTTTTCCTCCTCCTGCTTCAGTGTGTGATCTTCTGCATATAAACCTTTTTGCTGCACATGTGGGCGTGAGCTGAGAAAAGTTTTACTTCTTGTAGACACGACCTTGTGCCCTCGGCATAATTATTCAGGCTAAGCAGTGGAAAAGTTGGCATATTTATTTCTCGGATACATATTTTTTTGTGAGAATCTTTAGATTAGATTTAACTTTATTATCATTGTACACAAGTATACAACGAAAAGTTAATTCACTGCCAATAGACACAAGTAGCTGGAAGCTTTGAGCTTAAAGCAGATCAAAGAGTAAAAGCAGATCTCATGTTGGCCTCTTTAAGCTACAATCAAAAGTAGCATTACAAAGCCTTTGGACAATTACTTGTATGTCCTAATCCACTAGGAGTACCCAAAGGTTCAAAGAGAAGCGATATTGTAACAGATTCGGTTGAAGCAGAGCTTGACACTGAAGCTAATTAAGTTCAACAGTAAAAATAACACCTTTATTCATGAGGTTTATTATGTCGCATTATTGCTGAAACCATTTTAGATTCAAAGGCACAATTATTAAGCTGCTGTGACACTAATGAACTGCACTGGGAGGTGTTAGTTTATTAGCCTTCCCTCATCGAAATCAGCAGCCGAGGGGAAAATAACTGGAAACCTTTGAGTACTCATTATATTGCATTCCTTTCAGTTACTTGTGTCACACAAAAACTGGGGACATTTACATTAACTGTACATTTCAAACAGCTAAGGCACCATTTTAAAATCTCAGATTCAGAATGCCATTACACAGTGACAGCTCATGGTTGTTGGCTTTTTCGCTGCCCAGATGCACGACAGTCAGGAACAGTGACTTGTCAGAGCAGCGATGGAAAGATTTATCACTGCAAACAGAGCTCAGAGCACCTGATCAATCACGCTACAATAAGATAAGCAGCAGAAAAATGAGGGTGAACAGCCAAAAAAATTAAATAACTTGGCTTGCAACAAGGACAGAAAAATCCAGATGTGGCAATACTGCAGAGCAAGTTCAAGAGAAATTTAAGAAAAAAGTGATTAGAAGTATTCAGAACTTCGACAAAGAAAGATAATGCATGATGCTTCATCTGCTCAGTCCTGAAACATTAGCTCATTTAACTTTTGAATATGATACAGCAGATCTACACAGACTGGTAGCATTTGGGTGTTTTTTTTCCTTGAAGCCTTGTAGATCATGGCAATGAAACACCCAGGGGGTCCTCACAGATGAACAGAGGCAGATATGGTGCCATTAATCACCTTTAGCTCAAAAACCAAACCCTCTTGAGAATCACACTTACGTGAGCTTGTCACAAAAGGTACATTTCCACTGGCGTGATCTGGAATTCACAACACGGCAGCTGTTGCAGACGCGAGACTGGCACTCCTCACAGAGATCGCCACGGTCGAAGATCAGGCCCAGAGTCTTGAGGCAGCGAGTGCACTGTCGGGCTCCCAAATCCTGGGGCCGAATGTAACCCTTTTGTTTGACCTCCAGCAGCTCATTCTTCAGCCTCCTGTGGGACAGAAACAGGAGATCATCATGGGATAGTAAAAAGTGAACGTGATGATTGTGAGCTTAAACGGTGATCCTCACCGTATCCTTTTCTCCTCTCTCTTCCTCAGCTTCTCGTCTTTCTGCAGCACCTTCAGGATCATTTCTCTTTCATGTTCCAGCAGAAAGGTAAGGTTTAGATCCTTCCCAGGTTGCTCCATTGGTCCCACAGTCACAATTATCCAGTTAATTCAGCCAAGAGAATATGTTGCATGGAGGAAGTCGGCAAGAACTACATCATCATCCTGCAGTGTTCATCTTGTTCTTTTAGAGTTGGCATGGTATGAATTCAAAGCGCCAAGGGTCACTCAAGAATTTCTTCTTTTAATCTTTAGGGGAAGCCGACACTGCCTGGAGACCAAGACAAGGTCAGACAGACAAGAAAAAGTCAGTAACATACATCTGACATTAATAACTATAAAGCTTCATGGCTTGGAGGTAAAAATCTTTTAATCCTGGTTAATATACGCATCTTTGGGCCAGATTGAAAAGCATTAATTAAAATAAGACAATGATTTTCAGTATTACAAGTGGAAGCACAAGTAATTGGTAGACATTTGACAGCTCTACAGCAGCTTAACAACCCCCCAATTAGGAGCTGAGCCTGACATTCACAGCACTGCGCCCACATTGCTGAGCTTACATTAGCAAAGCTCTATCGTTCTGTGAAATTCACAAGACTTGTACTAATTATCTGCACACCTGCAAACCACACAGCTTCGTGGCAGTGGCTCTTATACAACACGACACGGCCATAGAGATGGCAATATTGCTCAGTCTAAGAAATTTAGTGCAGGTAGATTTACTGTATGATGCAGACAGGAACAATCCTCCACACACACACACACACACACACACACACACACACGTAAATAAAAATAAAGATCAGTTTAATGTTGTGAAATACATTTAAAATTCTGTTGTACTGTAAATCCATGTCTCACAACTTTTAATCCAATATTAGAGAAACAAAAATATATTCTGTGAGTAAGTAAGTGTGCGAGTTTTCTGTTCCAGTTGATTGGTGCCATTGTTTGTTTGCTAAACACAAATGAACTCACTTGTACAGCACAGAATTGGTTCAATTTACTCCATTCTCAAGCCAGTAATCTCAGAACACGCAAAAAATTACAGTGTATGCATAACACTAATCGGTGCCACCATGCCACAACTAACTGAAGCTGACCAGGGCTGGGCTATGTGTTTCTGAGCTGTTGCTGCAGCCTTGCATGTCCATGAGAGTACCATGTCCAATCCGATTGTTCTTGGTAGAAATCTGACTACAGATATTCAGAGATCAGGTGCTTCAACCCGTGCTTGAGCCATTCTTGCAGCAGCACCCCACCCTGCAGCTGTTTACCTGCCCTCCACACTGCCAGAGTGGACCATCAGAGGCAGCCACAATTAATGATCATTGCACAGATGCAGGCTGCACTCAGGAACAGATCCGGACCCTTGTGCAGCCCATGCATATGGGCTGCTATGCCTCATGTTAAATGTCTTGCATATACATCTGTTATAGTGTTGGTTGATAAAAATGTGACCTTCTCATTTAAGCTTTAAGTTTTACAACAGTGTATTAAGAAAAAGGCATTAAGGAACAACCATTTTAAAGCCTGAAAGCTAACTACCCAGTGATGGAGCACTGGGAGTATTCTTTGAGAAATGTAAACCAAACCAAATTGCACTTCAAATAAGACTAATTAAATGCAGCACCACAGACAATTTCACCAATGATAAGTGAACGCCACCAGAGAACACAATCAGCCAGCGCACTAAAAAAACAGAGAATCAAATCAGTTCTGCAGAAGACTGAAGTACCCAGTACTGAAAGCCAAACATTAACGAGAGCAAACATCCCTCTGAAAACCAACTCAGTACTGTTATAAACTTCCTAAAAGGCAGCACTAATAATTTGCAATGCTGAATCAATACAGTACACTGCATCCCTCTGCAGCAGCTAACGATTATTCATCTCTGCAGCTCTTCCACCTACAATAAAAGTTCTAGCAGAGCCACTATATTAATGATTAAAAACACCTCAGGCACTCCAAAAGTACAACAATAACTTAAAAAAAATAATAAAAAATTATATATATATATATATATATATATATATATATATATATATATATATATATATATATATATATATATATATATAAAGTTAATGCTACAAATCTCAGGTTTTGCTTACCAACATCAAACCATCTCAGTCTGCGTGGACAGCCTGCATTCTCCACACCTGCTGCCCATGATTACCCTGCTACACATGATTACCCTGCCTAGTAGATTGTGCCTCTTACATGATTGGCCGTTGCCCTCTGTGCTACATTCCCATCAGCCTCCTGCCTAAGGCTAAATATTAGCATGGTAACATCCTAAAACAAATCCATGTTAATTTAAAAAAAATAAAATAAAATTACTAAATATCATTTCTTCCATTGTAAGTATGCTGACACCAGGAGCAGGTTGGAGTTTAGCAGCATCTCGCACTAACACTTTCATATAATTTATCCCTTTTATCTAGTCTCCCTTGTATGTTGTTTTGATCTCTGTGCTTTGAAGTTTGTGAATTTTTAATCATCAGAAAAACAACAACAACAAAAACCCCTGAAAACTTACAGACAGACAGGATGATGATGATGAGGAGGAGCTGGGAATCCAACAACTAACCCTACAATTAACAGTTGTATCATCTGAGCTATACTAGTCCTGATTGTGATAAAAGGTCCACAAGGAAAAGTGTAAAACAGTGAAAATGTCAGTCCTTTCTGAGCTAAGGAAATGCTAAGTGGCTCTGGTTTCTTCTGATGTGTCTGAAAGGATCTCAAAAATGATGTGCTTTGAATGCTGCGAATGAATACACAGAGAATATTCTCTGTCTCGCAGTAGTGCCTGATCAAATAAACTGCTAAGAATATTGTGCACAAAAAATATATATATATCTGTCAATAAAAGCAACCACGAAGATCAGAGACTAATATACATAGGGTGATATGAGGCACTGACAATGAGGACGAAATTCTGCCTGTGCTTGTGTGAATTAAGTTGGGGAAACCAAATTTGACGGCTTGGAGAGATTCTGCACAGGCCCACACCAGCCTCCTTCAGTCCTTATTCATTACGGTCTCTTTCATCCTCGTCCTTTCTTCTCCTGCCTCTTCCCTTCACTTTACATGAATTAGCACTAATGAACCGGCAGACTTCATCACAGCTTCATTTGCAGCCAAAGGCACATCTTGACATCAGCAATTATGGCATTTTAAGCTGAACTCCAGCTGCATTGTAACCTATGACGAGATACTGTTTCACCTTTTAGACGTGAGGTGGGGATATGATAAAGAGAATAATAAAGATACCTCTGCACCTAAATGATTCAAGCAGCTGAATTCAGATGTGTCTTTTATCAGCTATTAAATTAGTGTGTGATTTCAGTAGCAGAACCCCGAAGATATATCGGCTGGCAAATACTCTCGGCCAATTTAAACCATCAATGATAGTGATAACAGTATCAGTGGATATATTAAAATATTTACCTAATTTTGGCATGCAACATCTAACATAGGATAGCTGAGGATGACAGGAAAAATACTGGTTTTTATATTGCATTTGGTCCTAAAGCAAAGAAGTGGACAAATATTGACCCTGTGAAGTGGATAAATGAGCTGCCAAAGGATTGGAGGATGTGGTAGTTCAAATAAAAGTTGCAGAGAGATCCATGTTAAAATCTTTTATTAAAACTGGAAAGGGTTATGCATGCTATTGTTACATTTAGACTTGACTGCTGTAAATGCACTGTATACTGGAATCACTCAATCATCTCTTACTCATCTACAATTAGTCCAAAATACTAGGGCCACAATCGCGACTGGGACAAAAAAAAAAAAAAAAAGCGATCTCATTACTCCGGTGTTTGCAGCCTTTCACCGGTTTCCTGTGCACTCAAGAATCCAGTATAAAGTGGTACTGTTTGTATTTAAAGCCTTAAAATATCTTACATCTGCATATGTGGTAGATATGCTGCATCCATACATATTTTTATTCCAAAACTCATGAAGGTTATAATGATCGTTGCTGTCAAGAGGTGTTTCTAACACGCAGTTTGCGATTATCAATATAATAATTTTGCAATTACTGAAAACTTGTGAAGTTACGACTGCATCGGGCTGTTTTGTTTTTAGTTTTCTACATCAGACATCGGGATCATAAATACAGTGTGGAACAACACGGCCTGTGCCACATAATTCTCCTGACGTACAGTCCACACATGAACAATAGTTAGTCAACAAGATTAATAAAGCAAAACTAATATTTATCTAAGCTTCTGTCATATTATGGTCATCGGCACAGCGCTGTGTGTGTGTGTTGCTGTAGGGCTGATATCCTCATGTAGTCCTCCCTGAGTATACACACATCACACATTCCCGCTACAGCTCTGCCCTGAGTAAACACGAGTGAGGAGGCAGTAAAACTTTGGCATCCGAGTGGAAGAAACACACTCACTGCTCAGCTCTGCACTAATAAACGTTGCTTCGAGGAAAAGTACGGTGACTCACTGTTTTTCCTCTCAGCACAGCGGTGGTTTTTTCATATTTTGTACCGTTCCCAATTCAAGCATGTAATGGATTGTTTGTCACTGCCTCTGTGGCTCTATCAAGGACATCTGGCCACAAAGTCACACTGCGGTCTTCCTTGTGTTTTCCAACTCTGTGGCATTTTACCAGCTGTCAGTCTGGTGTTTTCTGCAGGTGGTCGAGCTTACAAATAGCAGAATCAATCTGCCAATTAAAGACTGCAGGTGAGCTGGGAGCAGCTGGGCTCCACTCGGCAGAAAAGCGAAATAGATATGGTTGAGAAATGAACATGCAACAAACATAAAATACAGTAAGAACTGTGCATTCAGTGGCTGTATGGAATAATTCAAAAACCAAGGCCACAGGATGCTGGTGGAAAAGCTTCAGCATTTTCATTTCAGGTCTAAATAGTGTGTATTTGGATGCTGCACCACCCTTTCAGAAGGGAAATCTTCCAAGGGGGAAAACATCATAAGATGAGTCATTTTATTTCATTTCTCACATTGCAGAAGGGTCAAGGTCTGTGCTCTACACACTGGGTGATATTTGGCTTTGGACAGAAGCACTCTGTAAATAGCAGCCCTGCCAGACACACCATCTCTGTCTGGCTCTGAAGGATGGGTCTGTTGATATTGTTGATGTCTCATATTTTCCTTACTGTCAACGAATCCCGTCTGAAGACGAAAAACCAACACTGACTGATCCTCGGTGAGCGTGCTACGCGTGTGGCCATTGTCGTGTAATACACTAATATGTAACAGAGCTCTACTGTAGCCTAAAAACAGTTATAAAACACATCAATGAGCTGCATCTCTGCACTGTTTTTTCACTGTGTGGAGTACAGTCACTGTAGTTCATCTTGATTCTGATTCAGTGTCACATCGTGCTGCTGCATGCCTTTATAATGAATGAATCCAAATGCTGCCCCCCCCACTAGAACCCAGTCATCTTGAGTCTGCAGAGAAGTCAGGGAGGAAATATGAAATATTAGAGTCACTCGCTCCCTCTTGTTTTTCATTTTTTGTTTGTAATGTTTGTTGTCCCCTCTGCTCACATTGGTTTGCTGCAGTGATTAAAATAAACATCTGTTCTCTCCAGGTATTTGTTGCTTTGCGATTTGCAGAAGAAAATAATTGAACTAAACTGGTGATGGTGGGACTGTCTGAAGCTGTAATATGTAGCTAAATGGAACTTTATCCAGACACTATGACTGGTTTAACTGGAAGACTTTATGACTATAATGTTGTTATTTGAGCATTATGTTGCAAACAACACAATATTTCAGTGAGTACACCCACATCAGTGCTTACTCATAAAGCAGTAAGTGAGGGAGGTATTCCCCTCTGCTCCATACTCAAGAAATGATGGGAAAAAAACATGGTTATTTAATACTAACTGGTAATGCGGTTGAAATTGTTATCACAGTTTACATACAGCACAACACAACAGAGCGCATGCATGCAACGGTTGTTGAGCAAATATGTCGAACAATAATCGTGTCAAATAATCTTGCGGTGAAATTAGAGATGTCCTTATTCATTATTTTCTTGTTTTAATTACCACGATGATCTTCTTTAAACAGCCATTTGCCATTAACTCAGGAAAAAAATGAGTCTGCTGCATCTGCTGATGAGTATTATGTCATATGACAGAAAGCACCACAACAGCTGCTATGTTTTCTTTTAAAGGTCAGGAGGGAACTTTACAAGTGGTTTCATTAAATCAACACAAGCGCCAGTTTAAGGAAAACGTAATGCTAAAAAAACAGCGTAATTGTGCTAGCAAAGCACTCTGAAGTCAAGTCAAGTCATAATATCATTTGCACAGCAAAGTCTACATCAAATTGTTGAGAATTTTTTATTATTTTGTAATTATTATATTTAATTTGCATTATAAATAATCAGGGAAATATAGACTTGTGGCCAGTTTGTTAGGTACACGTGTTCAGCTGCTTGTAAACTCAAATATTGAATCAGCCAATACAAGTGGCAGCAACTCAGTGAATTCAGGCATGTAGGCATTGTCAAGATGACCTGCTGAAGTTCAAACTGAGCATCAGAATGGGGAAAAAAGGCGATTTAAGTGATTTTGAACATGGCGTGGTTGTTGGTGTCAGAGGACTGGTCTCAGAAACCTCTGATCTGCTGGGATTTTCCCACATGACTATCTCTAGGGTTTACAGAGAGAGGTCAGAAAAAAGATAAACTATCCAGTGAGCTACAGTTCTCTGGAAGAAAATGCCTTGTTGATGTCAGAGGTCAGAGGAGAATGACCAGACTGCTTTGAGCTGATTGGAAGGCAGCAGGAACCCAAATAACCACTCGCTACAACTGAGGTATGCAGAAGAGCATCTCTGAATGAACCTTGAAGCAGATGGGCTACAGCAGCACTTGGTGCCACTCCTGTCAGCTAAGAACAGGAAACAGAGGCTACAATTCGCATCAGCTCTCCAAAACTGGACAACAGAAGACCGGAAAAATGCTGCCTAGTCTGATGAGTCTCGATTTCTGCTGCAACATTTGCATGGTAGGGTCAGAATTTGGGGCAAACAATATGAAAGCATGGATCCATCCTGCCTTGTAATCAATGGTTCAGACGCGTGGTGTGGCACCAACTGAGCCACAGCGTTGTGTTGAATTGATGCAATTAAGAATGAAGGCAGTTCTGAACCCAAAAGGGAGTCCAACCTGGTACTAGCAAGGTGCGCCTAATATAGTGTCAGGTGAATGTACATAGAAGAAATCACTGCCAATAAATGAGGCACACAGCTGTAAATGCTGCTTTTGTACTTTCAGCTCATCACAGGCTTCATTATAAGGCTTCATTATAAGGTCATCTGCTACAGACAGTTAAGCTTACAACCAGGTGAAGCTCTCTGTAGTATTTTATGTGGCCCCTGAGTCAGAGAAGGAAAGAATGCACCAATGTACAGTTCATTCATCCCCATTTCTTGTCACATTATGATATAGCAGCTCAGAATGACTCCAAGGGAGCATGCTGATTCAATTTAAACTCTTTTGTTCCATCTATCATAGCCGATTAAACTCACCAACATTAAGCTGATGTCGTCACTAAGGATTTGAAAACCCAACCAGCACAAGCAGTGAATGAAGGAAATACCAAAATAAAACACTACCATCTTTTCAGCAGACGGCACAAAGAGTCTGACTTCTGTGGAAAAGGTGTCAAACTAAAGCAACAGCACAGACTCAGTCCTTAATGTCAGCAACATAGAAATAGCATTCGGCAGTGATCATTGCAGTATATTTTTAATTATAGCTTTCAATGCCAGATATGTGTTAGGTATTTCAGTCATATCAAATATCAGATCATATTGGATTATCATCCTTGAAAGCTTCGGACAAAGTATTTCTTTGAGCGAGTTAAAGTGGGATGAACGAGGTTGAGAGAACATTATATAGTGTGTTCTTGTAGATATGTGGGTCACACTGACTTCTTCAGACTGAAAATTCACTGGCTTTGACTGCAGCTTTAGACTTGTTATTGCAGCAAGAAGCAGCTCAGATCTTTGATTCCAGAGATCAGTTTTTCCTTAAAGAGTTATTCCTTCACCTTTCATCCGCAGATTCTTCATCTCCTGGGAGGTGAAGGTTTTTCTAGACTACTTCTCCAAGCTTTGCAATATACTACCTAAAGAGGTGTTCACAAGAACTGTGAGTCTGGATCACCTAATTCAGTTTACAGATTTCCAGCTCTATGTATAAGACAGCTTCATTTATTAACCATCATTCGGTCGGGGTAGTTCTCTCCAGGATAAATACTGGCAGATTGTGCTGTGGTTGCAGTCTTTTGTTTGAATGTATAGGTTCTAAATCCGCCTGTGGCGATTCATCATTAATGCAACACAGCCGTCAGTCGGACTCGGCAGTGATGATGAATAGCAGAGAGCATATCTGATGACCATTAAACAGCAGGTTGCTTGACACAGCCACAGACGACCTTCTGCCGGATTCAGGTGAACAACACGGGGCTTTATGTGAAGCACACACAAACACACAAAGGCAGACTTCCTCTAAGTGTAGGAAACATCAATTATTCATCATCCAAGGTCAATAATAATACAATTCACAGCTGCTTATGCCTTGCCACAGCAAACACCAGAGAATATGACAAACTGAAAGCGCAAATCCCTGTTTACATTGGATAGCAAGTGCCTCTTTTCCCCAGGTAGCGTACACCTGTTTAGTCGCAAATTCACACACATTTTAATCACCACCCATCGCTCACGCGATTGCCGCGTTCCTGTTATATTGACAGTACTGCAACAACACATTTCTGACTCATATAACTGCTTATGCTACCATCCAGACTGCACCAATACAGCACACCCAATTTTAATCGATATTTTGCTACATTGTCAATAACATTTTAACCCCCGTGCTACCAGCTCTGCAATCATTCAACCACTTTGAGCTTTCAGAATGGAAATCTTTACAGTCAGCACAACTGAAAAAAAAGGACATCCCATGGCAAATGTGGACTTTTTCAGCACATTTAAATAATCAAACACTTGATCCTCGTGATACAGTGCTTACAGATAATGTCACCTTGATAATTGGTCCCATTTATCACAACTTTACATCCATTAAATTACAGTCCTGTGCAAAAGTCTTGAGGTCCCTCCCTCCATTTCTTTATATTTTGTGAGGAACTTTCTGAGGCAGCTTTCTGGTAATTTCTTTAAGAAGTCTTCAGGAATAGTTCTCCGGGCTTCATGAAGGACACTCAAAGCTCTTCTTTGGATGTTTCCTGATTTTAGTTCTGTTCTGTCAAGATGACCCTACTCTGCTTCAATTATGTTGAGGTCTGGGCTCTGGGAAGGCCACTGTGTGTTTGTCTATTCAGGTATGTTCTTATTGCATTGGCAATGTTTTTGGGATCGTTGTCATGATAAAAAATGAAGTTGTTGCCAATCAGATGCTTTCCAGATGGGATTGCATGGTGGTCCATTTCTGTGTTCATAATTTCATCAACACCACTGGCTGAAATGTTGCTCCAAACCGTGACAGAGCCTCTATCCAGTTTTACAGATGGCTGTAGACACTCATTGTTGTACCTCTCTCCTAACCTCCTTCATACATTGTGATAACAATTTGAACAAAAATTTAATTTTGGATTCGTCCCTCCATGCCTGGCATAATTCAGCCTTTTCTCCCTGTTTCCCTACCTTAAGAATGGCTTCCTGACAGCTACCCTTCCACTGAGACCATTTCTGATGAGGCTTCAGTGAACAGTAGGTGTATAAACTGAAGAGCCACAGGCATCTCTCAGGTCCTATGTCAGATCTTTGCTGGATTTTCTTTCCCTATTTCTTTAAGGACATGACTTTCAGATACTTTTCACCTGCTGTCGATAGCTTTTTACGCCTGTACTACTTCTTTTTACACCAACAAAGTGACCCCAAAGAGCTATTAGCTGAAAACTTGGTATATCTCAGCATGGTGTGCATGGGTTTATAAAAACCCTGAGAAAACTGGAAAAGTGGAGGACAAAATACTCTTTTATGCCTGTCAAACTGCGTTATCTTTGGCATTTTTCATAGATTAAACTAAAGAAATAGGAACATGTGTTTTTGCAACAGCCTGCCAATAACAAAAGTACCTAAAGATACAATTTAAAATCCGTTCATTGCCAAGTTGTTGGTTATGTGCAGACACAACACTGGTTCATCCCTTAAGTTAGGTGCCTTTTTTTTATGCTTGAATATCAGTGTTTAGTGGCTTAACAAACAAACAAGCACAAACAAGCTCGTTTTCAGTCCAGTCCCTGTACCGAAAATGAGTGAAAAAGCAGTCAAGCATGTCCAAAGAAAAACTTTGAAAGACCTTCAGAAAGAACTATTGTTTAAGACCATTTTAAAAATGACAAGAAAGTCTGACTCCTTGGAAGCAAAATAAAAATAAAAACAAGTGACTCACTGTAGAATCAGGGATTTCGGAGCAGGTACTAATGATTACAACGTCTTCTGTGACTTTATTAAGAAAGGTGGAACCCGTGTTATTAAATCTAGGGTCAAATCAGATTCAAAGAGTTCTCAGATGTGCTTAGCAGAAAGGTTGTGAATGTCTATGAGTCCAGCAGGATCTCCAAATAACATGAAGTAAAACATTTCACTGTAGCTTTCAAACAGAGGCCAACAAATAAGGACAGGCCATTTGGTGCAAAATGAGATCAGTAAAGACCTCAAAATATCATCACAACATGTTAAATCACAGAGAGGCTGCATAAATTTAACATGTGCCAGAAAATAGCATTTGGTATTAAAGCAAACATTAGTACAAAAAGACCAGTTCTATTGGAATAATGTGCTCTGGACACAGATAGAGTTGTTTTGCCACAGTTAGAGCAGACATGTTTCATGCAAACCAAAGAAAGCTTTTCGGGAGAGCCTCAAACCAGCCGTGAAGCACGGCGGTCAAAATATGGTTTGGAGTTACTTCAATGCCTCAGGCCTGCTTGCAGTCATCGATTTAACAATAAATACTGCATCACATCAAAAGAGTGCTTGAAGATAATGTCCTAAATGTGAAGTTGAACCAGAGCTGGAGCATTTTAACAGGAAAGCAATTCTTGGCACACCCACATATCCACCAAAGTACAGCTCAAAATGAAGGTATCACTCAAATGGCCTTGTTGTGGTTGGATTTGAAATGAGCAGTAATGTAACAGCCATCAGCCATGTGTCATAGACTGATGGACAATAATGCAAAATGCGGACAAAAAGGCAGACCACAGCAAAACCACAATAATGTGCTGATATATATATATATATATATATATATATATATATATATATATATATATATATATATATATATATATATATATATATATATATATATATATATATATATATATATATGAATGAATGAATGAAGTTTTATTGCCATGTGGGTGAACAAGTTCACACATTGGAAATTGCAGTTACAGAACACCATCCAAATACACAAACACAACACACATAGGGGGATATATATGTGATATATATATATATATATATATATATATATATATATATATATATATAGGAGCAACACTTGATGTCACAGT
The DNA here is from genome assembly GCF_007364275.1 of Archocentrus centrarchus. Lineage (NCBI taxonomy): Eukaryota > Metazoa > Chordata > Actinopteri > Cichliformes > Cichlidae > Archocentrus > Archocentrus centrarchus. Next base: position 22,343,715 of record NC_044366.1, on the reverse strand, counting down.
TTTGACTTTTGCCTTGCTGGATACATTTTTTCAGTGTCACCTGTCTGTCAGCAGGACAAAAATTATCAAACTGAATTTTAAGAACATGTGCTAAACAAGAAACCTTCAGATTTTGGCACAAATCCTTCTTACTTTCCCAGGACCCTTATAGTTTTTGTAGCGTTACCA